>NC_045447.1:109869223-110076117 GCF_002776525.5 Piliocolobus tephrosceles | reverse complement strand
TGAGTAAGGGACACTGAGTAACACACTGATGGGCTGACCCCCTCCCCATTTCCCCTGAGTAAGGGAGCTGCTGGTGGCTCTCCTTGTTAATGCCTTTGGTACAAACTGCAAGACATATGAGAAGGAGCCTCTCTAAATGCATGCAGGTGGCTTCTTGCCTCGGGTAACGAGCCTCATTGTCCCTTTGTGTCCTCACATTCAGTTAGTCTCTGGCAAAACAATAAGTGACACTGTAGAAAAGGCAGGAGGGCAAATAGGGATCCCTAAACAAAGAAGGTAGTTTGGGAAGAAGAAAATAAAAGAAAGAAAATCCCTTGAAACATCTTAAAAGCGGCCAACCCTAAGCATGGCCGTATGAAAAGACATTCTCTTTTACTTCACCAAGTTGACTTGAGTTTACTTCTACTTTTTCTTTTCTATTTTTTTTTTCCTTTAAGAGATTTTGTGGCACAAACAAGTTTCTCCAGAAATCAAGACAATGGGCATTTTAAATGATCCATTGAAAGGATCTTTTAATTTAAGCTGACGTTTCAGACTATATTTTAATAATACAGGCTGTATAACAAAAGCAAAGAGTAACAGTCAAACAGTGCTTCGGGTGGAATGGCACCTTTCTCAGAGGCGCACACAGTGACTTATAAACCTTATTAATTCACAGGGCAAGCACCTCATCACCTGAACAAGCAGGCAGCGACGACTGCCCTTCTTTGCAGATGGGCAACCAAGGAAGCAAGTGACCCTTCAGAGGTTCCTGTGTCTTGGCCTGAATGTACAGAAATGTTCCAGGCCAGGCTGATCCTGCCCAGTCTTGCACCCAAGCTGAGGAGGTCACAGCATCACTGTTCAAACCTCATGACTTCACCCTTTTCTGCTAGCCAGTGCCTCAGAGAGTCTACCGTACCTGGTAGGAGAAGGTGGTGGCTTTAAGTACTGGGGCCAGTTCAAACCTAGGCCAGAACTCTTCTTTCTGTAATCACCTTTTGTTTTTCAACTTCATCATGTTTATTGCCAAATCTAGCTTTGTGACGTCAGCTTACTTGATTAAGTTCTTGAAACTGTGGTTTCCTGATTTATTAAATTGGAGCAATGACACCCACATTTCAGGATGGTTGCAAGAACTTGGAAAAAGTAAGTACAGCGCATAGCACTATGTCTCCCATGTAGGAGATGTTCAAAACACATTGGATTTACATATTTGTATTTTTTTAGTAAGTGGGAGTAGTGCTCTCCTGCTTTGCAAACATCAGAGATTGCTCCTAATGTACATTTTAAGCCAATTTGGCTTATCAGGGGAACGATGTGATTCTTGCCCCTCCTTCCTCCCCCCCATGCACATACACACACACACACACACACTCACACACACACGCTCACACACACACCAGATCTTCCCAGGGAGAGCTTGGTTACACTTTTTGCAATTTGTGTCAAGTCTAGACTTAAAAAAATAGAAGTTTTATACAACCATGAGCGAAGTTTACTAGTTATGTGGTTACAACTTCGTAAAGGGAGGTGGTGCACCCAGGTTCACTTCCTAAGAAGAAAGGTTTCACCCCAAGTTTCTCCCAGAAACTGGCAGATAATCTTACAATGAGCTAGTGTTGGGAACATAGGCTTCTGAATAAGACCGGCGTGGGTTTGCCCCCCCAAACTCTGTTCTCATTTGTAAAATTGGGGATGATAGATGATAGGAAGGCCTGCCTCACAGCTTCGTATAAGAATGGATATAATGGGCTGAGTGCGGTGGCTCGGAGGCCGAGGCAGGTGGATTACAGACGAAGTCAAGAGATTGAGAGCATCCTGGCCAACATGGTGAAACCCCGTCTCTACTAAAAATACAAAAATTAGACGGGTGTGGTGGCGCATGCCTGTAATCCCAGCTACTCAGGAGGCTGAGGCAGGAGAATCGCTTGAACCTGGGAGGCGGAGGTTGCAGTGAGCCAAAATTGTGCACCACTGCACTCCAGCCTGGTGAGAGAGTGAGACTCTGTCTCAAAAAAAAAAAAAAAAAAAAGGATATAACGCAGGTGAGATGCTTTGCACAGCTCCTGGACACTGCTCTGGAAGTGGTAGCTACAGCAGTTCAGAATTATCATGCAGAGAATGACAACACTTTGCAAATTCAGTGCAAACCTAAGTTTTCCTTTAATCCTGAGCTACAGAACTTGTAGCAGCTAGTTTTGAGTGTACACCATGTTCAGGCTCTTGGAAGAAAGGAACCTTAAACATCTAATTTGTTAGAGAGAAAACACAGAAACACACAGAACCTCCTGTGAGGGTGAACATGGTAGTCATGGTGGATAGAATTGTTAAAACATTTTAGAGCAGCTGCTGGAATTTAGGTTTCAGGACTTCATCTTGTGTGTGTGTGTGTGTTTGTGTGCGTGCACGCGTGCTTTAAAACTTTGAAGAGTTTTGTAAGGACTGAAAATATTTGGGGATAAATGTCTAAATGCAAGGTTTTTAGCTGAAACAGAAAATTGTCATTCAGAATCCAGGTTTGACTTGGACAGGGAGTGACTTAAAAAAACAAGGAGACAGACATTTATGGAAATTGTATTTACTCAAGGCTGAAGAGAAGGTTTCTGTCTAGCCTAAAAGTGATGTCACACAAATTAAGAACCCTGAGAGGACACATTGGGCAGTGCTTCCCAAAGCATGTTCATAGAACACAAGTCTCAGGAGATGCTTGGTGACGGAGGGCTTCTGTGGCCAACTGAGTTTAGGAAGTGGACTTCACCTCTTGAGATGGACAGTGCACATGCACATGGAAGGGCACTCAGAAGACCCAACGTGAGAAACTCTGTCGTGGCAGACCCCATTGGTGGCTTCTGAATAGCTGTTTCTCTTTTCTTTGAGATCAGAACTATGATCTTGTTCAAGAAACAGAGGGCCAGCTGCAGTGGCTCACGCCTGTAATCCCAGCACTTTGGGAGGCTGAGACGGGCGGATCACCTGAGGTCAGAAGTTTGAGACCAGTCTGGCCAACATGGTGCAACCCTGTCACTACTAAAAATACAAAAATTAGCTGGGAGTGGTGTCAGGCACCCATAACCCCAGCTTCTGGGGAGGCTGAGGCAGGAGAATCACTTGAGGTGGAGGTTGCAGTGAGCGGAGATTGTGCCACTGCACTCTGGGCCGCTCTAGAGCAAGACTTGATCTCAATTTAAAAAAAAAAAGAGAAAGACCGGGCCCAGCCCCAGTGGGCGAATCGTCCTGTTTCTACGGCAGTCACAGGCCCTGTAGTCCCCTTTGCCAGTCATCACTACAGGGTGAGCATGTGACTCAGCCCTTCTGGCCAATGAGACTTAAGGGGAGGGAAGCTTTGAGATGTTTGGGAAATACAGAGAGAAACGCAGGCACAGCTGCCCTCGAGTCTGCTGCCTTTGCCTGAGGTAGGGTGAGGGAACAGGATACCTGGAGCGGTTGGAGCGGGCGGCGCTGAGAACAGAGACTGGGGGCGGTCGGAGCGGCCCTGACACTGCGAGCCCAGAGCTGAGCTCGCGCCTCCAGGCTTCCTGTCACCCCAGCGCAGGCCCCCAGGGCTTGAGCCACCGGTGGTGGGGATGGCAGCCTGTGGGAGGCGGCCTTTCCTTCCCAGTTTCAGCCTCTTGATCAGAGTCCATTTTTACAGAACACCCCCCACCTGGCTCCCCAGTAGCGTGTGTTCCGTGGAGCACAGTTTGGGAAAGGCTCGTGGGAAGGGGACGGGAGCGAGGCGGGACGGTGGGCCCACGCCCCCGCGAATACAGCAATCGTGCCTTGGTTTCATCGTCCGGAAAATGAGGGGCAGGCCCACATCCCCTCTGCCTTCCCAGCCAGCTCTCGGGTCCAGTGTCTGCGCCCAGGCCCCTGCGCTCCGTGCCCCTGGAGCTGGATCCCGGCAGCTGCCACCCACCTGCCCTGCCTGCCACTAAACTAAGTCTCGGCCTTCCCAAGGTTTGAAGAAGAGGACAGCAGCACTGACTGTCTTCCTGGGGATCAGCTAGGATTATACACACGCACTGAAAGCTTGCCTTGCCGTGGTCCCCCGCTTCCCCACCTTTCCTTATTGGGGGCCACCAGGGCCTGGAAGCTGCGGGCACCCAGCGGGGGGCACTGTCACCACACTGGCCTGGGGGAAGCGCAGCTGCGCTGCCCACGCGGGGTCGTGGGTGGACGGGGCGGGAGGCGGTCATGCGACCCACGCCTCTCCCGTGGCCGGAGGGCATCAGTTCCGCTGGTTCCCGGGTCGCGGTTAAGAGGCCTGTGTGAAAACCTCATTGCGCAGGAGCATGACTCGATAGCACCCCCGGGTTCAGGCTTCCGTGGCACGAGGAGTCCTGCGGCTCCAGGCTCCACGCGGCTGAGCGGGGCAGGGGAGGCCCCTCCTCCAGCATCACCACTTGGGGGCTCCGGACTCAAGCGGGGCTTGATCCGCCCGTCTCAGCCTCCCAAAGTGCTGGGATTACAGGCATGAGCCACTGCAGCTGGCCCTCTGTTTCTTGAACAAGATCATAGTTCTGATCTCAAAAAAAGGAGAAACAGCTATTCAGAAGCCACCAATGGGGTCTGCCAGTTATTAGCTGCGCGTCCAGCAGTCCCGCGAGGTTGAGACTGTCTCCGGGTTTCCTGCAAACAGATCCTCCTCGCCTTCAGAGCAACCCTGTTCCCCTTCAGAAAGGAACGACAACGAAGCGACACCGGGTTTTCTTTTTGGAAGATTTCCTGCCCTATGTGTATGAGCGGAGGTGGGAGAACAGGGATGCCAGAACCGAGAACAAACTCATCCCCCTGGCTTTGCTCAGTTATCCTAAAACCCAAGTAGCCAGTTTCACCACGCTGCTCTTTCGAGATATAGACACCGAGGCTCAAAACGATGGAGAAACCCGTCCAAGGTCACACACAGCTAGAAGTGAGGGAGCTGTAAGAGTCACACTTGGCCATCTGACCCCAAAGCCACGCCCATCTGACCCCAAAGCCACGCCCTTCTGACCCCAAAGCCACGCCCATCTGACCCAAAGCCACGCCCTTGACCCGCTCAGGAGGCTTCTACCTTGGGGACCTGCCCATTGGCTGGGAAATTCTCCCAGGTGTTGTCTAGGTTTGTGTGTAGCTTTCGGAGTTATGGAAGGGTCGGGAGATGTATAAAGATTTTCAGATTAATATGCTCAAGAACCTGACCATATGGGTTGTAGAAGGACTGCAGATTTCAGTAGAGAGGTTAGAATCTGACCCCCTTGGAATGAGGTGTTCCTGCGAAGGCATCTTTGGGCGAGGTAGCTTCCCATGCTGTGACACAGCAGCCCCGTGCAGCCTGCAGCCTGGTGGTCTTGGGCAGTAAACAGATGACCTCATTGGCTGAGGCCATCCGTCTGGGCTTCTCTAGAACTCTGGTATAATTTTAAAAGGTGGCTGGGCAAAGGCAAGAGTGAGAGGACTCCCTTTCGGGATCCTGTGTTGACAGCTCTTTATAACCTCCATGATGGCTTCTGCAGAAATTGCATTTTTAATATTTGAGTAAGAATCGGCATACTTTGGGGAACCTAACTGAATTTCCAATGGATCAGCAGAAAAGTCCACAAGAGGTTGTGTTTCTTGTTCTAATCCCTTCACTTATTCCACCGAATGGTTGTCAGATGTTCAACCACACCGAGAGCTAGGGAAAGCCCACACCAGGAAGGCTGAACTTTGGCTGCTGCAAGGTGTCTTGAAAACAGTGGTGTTACTTAGGGTTCTGGAAACAGTTGAAAGCCTGGAAGGAGAGCCTGTGTGCTTTATGATGCCTAGGGACAAGGTGGGAGAAAAGGGGAATAAAAGACTTGCTTGTTGCTGAGCTAAAAGGAGTCAGTAAGAAAATCCAGATTACCTTAAGCACAGTTGACTTCCACAGGCTTTGCTCTCTGTGTTGGAGGAGCACTGGTATCCTGCAGAATGAGCCTTGGAGCCTCTGCTACACCAGTACTACCTTTTAATAAGAAATGAAGGCAAGGATCTTGATTCTTGGCATTCGTCAAATTGCTGTTTGCAAATAGTTTCCATGTATTTCCCAGCTCTGATGACTTGGTAGTGGTTTCATGCAGCATGTGATGAGAAGGCATCTGAGGCCTTATGCGATCTCGGAGGAGGAAGGTGTGATGATCAGTCGGTGATCCCCGCCACGGTCTCAGTGGGGGAAAGCGGCAGCAGGTAGGCCAGACGTGTGCCAGCCCCTGTGGAATAGAACTGTGATGACCAGTAGGGGTTTAGAGTGACATTGCTTGAGACTTCTGTAGGCCTTATATTGTGGAGCCTAAGTTTACATGTGCTATTTCAGTGCGGCAGAAGAAGGTCTCGCCTCTTTATTTTCTAAAGGTGTCTAATCTTCCCTGCAAACCTCACCTTGCTGGGTGGCTGGAAAGCATGGGTTTCGGGAAGAGGACGGAGGTGGTTTGGAACTCCTTTAATTTGCCAGTTTTTGGGGTTTAGGTTTCTTCGTGTTTAAACAGTCTTCTGGGGAGGGGAGTGGGGAGAGTAACCCAGTCTTTCATGTTTCCTCTTCCTCAGCTTGCTGTTCCCAAGAGGGCACCTGGGTCTGTGGAAATGGGAAGGGGTGGCAGTGACCTTGTGACTGAGGGGAGAAGCCTCAGGCTGGGAGCCGCCCTGGGATCCCGGTTGCTGCCATCTGCTTTGGGTAGTGTCCTCTGGCCCCTGAGCTCCTCCGCTCCTGGGCCTAGGGTTCTGCCAGGTAACCTGTGGTTTGTTCTCCTGGTTTGTGGCTGTTCTCCTCCTTGACTTGGCCTCATGTCATTTCTCCCTGATGCCTCAGGCCCTTCTGAACCTCAGCAGTGTCTTCCAGCGGGCCCCTGGCCAGGATGTGTGGCTTGCCATCCCCAAGACAGTGCTGCCGGCAATTAGGATTTTGGAGTTTCAAGTAACAATACAAAACTTCAACTCGTACTGTATGAAGCAATGGGAAGATGTATTATCTCACATCACGAGAAGTCTAGAGGCAGGCTGGCCCCCAGGAACACTGTGGTCACCAATAATAGGGTCTTTCTTCCCTTCTGCTCTCTTCATCCTGAAGCTGCTCTGCGCCCTAAACCCTGCCACAAAATGATTTTCAGTGGAAAACAACATGGTTTACTTTCCTGTTAACAGCCCTCCGAAGAGAACCAAAACTTCTCCTCAAGCAAAGATGGTCAGGTTCCATGCCTTCACTGTGACTGGCTTTCTTTTCCTGTCAGGACAGAGATCTGACGTTGTGTGTTTTACTTCCTTAGTGTGTGGAGGAGTGGCCTCCTCTGCTGTCAGGGCGTCAGGCTTGCCTCCACTGCTGAAGCCATAGCCCCCTGGTTTATCATCTCCCCAATATTATTATGCCTCATCTGTAAACTGAAGATGATAGAGTGTCTAATACATGGTATTGTTACCAGGCTAAGCTGAAATAATTTATGTAACATTACTTTGTATAGTTTCTGACACATAAAAGTGATAATAAATGTTAGCTTTTTTTTTTTCCAGTTCTCATAGGAAATGTTAATTTTTCCTTTGGCAAAAATAAACGTCAACATTCTGAAAGTGTTTTCAGAAAGATGATGTTAGGACAGGAAGGTTTTTTTCTTTTGTTTTGTTTTTTGATTTGTTTTGTTTTGTTTTGTTTCGAGATGGAGTCTTGCTCTGTAGCCAGGCTAGAGTGCAGTGGCGGGATCTGGGCTCACTGCAACCTCCACCTCCTGGGTTCAAATGATTCTCCTGCCTCAGCAGCCAGAGTAGCTGGGATTACAGGCACCCACCACCACACCCAGCTAATTTTTGTATTTTTGGAAGAGACAGGGTTTCACCCTGTTGGCCGGGCTGGTCTTGAACTCCTGACCTCGCGATCCGCCTGCCTTGGCCTCCCAAAGTGCTGGGATTACAGGTGTGAGCCACTGCACCCAGGCTTGGACAGGAAGTCTTGTCGGCTTAGTTCATTGCTAGCACCTAAAAGTAAGAGCTGGCACCCAGTTAGTGCCTTACTTAATGTAAGGCATCTTCTAGAGTAGAACCAGTCTTTTAATTTTTGAGAATGCTTCAAGTAAAAATGTTAAGTCTCACAGATATATCACTTCTGGAATGTCTTGGGTGTTGACACTCAATCAGAACTCTACCACATCCCACATCTCTCAACCCTCCAGTGGACATTCGATGCCTTTAGATCCCGGCTCCTCCCCTTGCTCTTGGCAAAGGATGGCTGAAGCCCTGGGCAGAGTCGAGCTGGCTATGACACACTTAAAAGATGTAAAGTGAAGACAGGTTTAAGATCTTTGTGCTGTTAGTGACACCAGGGAATTCTCCCGACAAGGGCCTAGATTTTTAGATCACAAATTACTCATGAAGAGAAGATTGTTTATATAATTCCTGGAGAAGTGATTCTAATAGAGAACCAAAAGGGATAAAAAAGATAATCACGGGACCGAGTGAAGACAGTTTTCGGCTTTAAGTGTGTGTGGAGTAAATACAGCGTGCCCTGTCTGAGATTCCAGCACCAGATCCTCATTCAGGACGTAGAGTTCTGCCAAGATTCAACTGCTGCCATGATTTAGCTAGAGCCGAAAATCACTGGAAAAAAAGACTTTTCACAGAGAGACAGGTGGACAGTTACGCTCTGGCTGGTGTGCCCACTTTGCCTGTGCTCCTGAACAAAAGGTTCCCGTGCAAGGCCAATGCGTAATGAGCCACAGTTCAGCTGGAAATACATTTTCAATGGCTTCCATCCCTCTGCAGAACAAAAGGGAAAGCCCAATTCAGGTCAGCACTTCATAGCATCCTCATTTGATGAGAAAGAACATTTTTTTCATTGACTGCCGGCACAGTCTCCCTGCTCGTGGGAAGAAGCATCTTTGATCCACTTGGCACAGGTGGTGAGGTCAAGTCCCATCACTGTCCGTGCAGAACTCAGCCGGCATCTCTGCTTAGATATTTGCTGCATATTATCATATGCAGTGCATGCAAATAGACCTTCATTTCTCTCTGGCCCCTTCTCTCCTTTTTCCTCTACTCTTTTGGAAGTGCTTGAAAACCTATACCTTTCAGAACGAGGAAAAATCTACATTTTTAAATTAACAATAATATCTTTTATTTGGCCTGATTTTATTTTACTTTATTTTTTGTATTTAACTTGTACAACTTGATGTTTTGATACACACATACGTTGTGGGAAATAATCACAATCAAGCTAATTAATGTATCTATCACCTCACATTTTTACCATTTTTTTCTTTTTTTGTGGTGAGAACACAAGATCTACCCTCTTGGCAAATTTCAAGTATACAATACCGTATTGTTATTATATTCACATTGCTGTACATTAGATCTTCAGAGGTTATTTACCTTGTGTAACTGAAACTTTGTTTTGTATCCTTTGACAAACATCTCCCATTTCTCCCTCCTCCAGCCTCTGGCAACCACTATTCTACTGTGTTTCCATGATCTCCACTTTTCTGGATTCCACAAGTAAGTGAGATCATGCAGAATCTGTCTTTCTATATCTGGCTTATTTCACTTAGCACGGTGTCCTCTGATTCATCCATATTGTCACAATCTCCCTCAGTCGCCCGGGCTGGAGTGCGGTGGCACGATCTCTGCTCACGGCAACCTCTGCCTCCTGGGTTCAAGTGATTCTCCTGCCTCAGCCTCCCAGTAGCTGGGATTACAGGAGCCCGCCACCACAACCAGCAATTTTTGTTTTTTTTGAATTTTTAGTAGAGATGGGGTTTCACCATGTTGGCTAGACTGGTCTCCAACCCCTGACCTTAAATAATTCACCCACCTTGGCCTCCCAAAGTGCTGGGATTAAAGGTGTGAGCCACCCTGCCCAGTCAGGATTTCCTTTTTTTTAAAGGCCGAATAATATTCTGTTGTGTATATATCACATTTTCTTTATACATTCATCTGAACCGATGGACACATAGGTTGATTTCGTATCTTGGCTACGGTGAATAATGCTGCCGTGAAGATGGGAGTGCAGGTACCTCTTTGAAATATTGATCTCATTTCCTTTGAAAAAATAAAAGAAGTAGGATTGCTGGATTAAAAAGTGATCTAATTTTTAATTTTGTGAGAAAATTCCATACCTCTTGCCATAATGGCTGTACCGATTTGCATTCCCATCAACAGTGTATAAGGGTTTCCTTTACTCCACATCCTCACCAGCACTTCTTATCTTCTGCCTTGTTGATAATCTAACAGGTGTGAGGTGGATATCTTATTGTGACTTTGATTTGCAAGAGGAAGAATATTTTTGATTGTGAAACACTCTAATTTTGTGCTATGCAACATGGTAGTCACTAGTCAGTCATGTTGTAACTATTTAAATTTGAATTAGTTAAAATGAAAAAAAAAAAGAAAAAACCAGCCAGATCCTCAGTTGCAGTAGCCACATTTCAAGTGTTCAGTAGCCACATGTGCTACCACATTATACAGTGCAGATTCTAGAACATTCCCATCAGCACAGAAAGTTCTACTGAACAGCACTGCTCCAGATTATTTATTTATTTATTTATTTTTATCTATTTACTTTTGAGATGGGATTTGCTCTGTCACCCAGACTGGAAAGCAGTAGCATGATCATAGCTCACCATAGCCTCGAACTCTTGGGCTCAAGCAATGCTCCCATTTCACCCTCCCACATGGCTGGAACTACAGGTGCATGCCACCATGCCCAGCTAACTTTTTATTTTTTTGTAGAGACGGGGTCTCACTATATTTCTCAGGGTGATCTTGAACTCCTGGCCTCAGCCTTCCAAGTAGCTGAAACTACAGGTTCATGCCACCTTTCCTGGCTTTCTGTGGAGAGGGAGTCTCACTATATGATTCCCAGGCTGTTCTTGAACTCCTAGCCTCAAGCAATTCTCCTGTCTCAGCCTCCCAAAGTGCTGAGATTACAGTCATGAGTGGCCACACCTGCCTAGATTCTTAAAGTTTGGTCTATGGTCCAACGGCATCAGCTTCAATGGTCATGTTTTAATTTGAAACATAAGTTGTTAAAATAAATGTCAATACAAGATTCCTTCCTTTTTATTTGCCTTCAAAAAAAGCCAGACCTTAACTTTATAATATCTTTTCAGTGCATATAATTAAATTAAAAATTTTCATATCGTACTTGAAAATATTTATTTTTAATTCCTTTTTGGCAAATAAAGTATGCTATATTCATACAAATGGAATATCTGTAGTCATTAAAATGATATTGTAGAAGATTGTTTATGGCATGGCAGGATTCCATAATGTATTTATTTTTATTTGTATTGTTTACTTTCTTTACAGCTTTATTCTGCCTGACACAATATATTGCTGAGGGGGAAAACCCCAGATTACGAGAGTGAATACAGTATTATTACACGCACACACACACACGCACACACGCACACACACACGCACGCACACGCAAACACACACACGCACACGCACACACGCACACACACTCCCAGGAAAAGAAGGGATGTTTATATAGATGTTAACCAAGGTTAATCCTGCAGGCTGTTAGCTATGGATAATGTTGATTGCCTCCCCAGTGTCCATCCCCCCTACTCTCCTTTAGAGTAACTTGTCACTTTGGGCTCAATATCTCCCTAAGCCCCGTTTACTCCTATGTCTCAAGGGGCAGCTGACCCTCTTCATGGCTCTTTCTGATTGCTCGAAAAGGAATCCCACCCCCTTGTAAGTGTTGATTAAGGAGTGGGCGTGTCATCCAGTTCTGGCCAATAGAATGTGAGGAAGAGTCCATTAGAAAGCTCTTCCAAGAAAATGTCTTACTTGTAAAAGAGATGAGGAAGTCTTTTTCCTTTCGATGTGGTTATGTCTTGATGTAACACCTTGAACTACTGTTGTCACCATTGCAACAGCCTGTGGGGCTGATGTTAAAACCACACTGAAGACAGCAGATCAGAGAGATGAAATAAACCTGGATTTTTAATGACATCAATGAACCACTGGAAAAACCAGCCCTGAAACCCACCCACCTGGCCCTGGCCTCCTTGTTATGTAGTAGAGTCTGTATTGCTTAAGCCAGGTTTCCTTCTTCTGGAGCTGAGGCACACAAACAGATATAATGGGTACTTTTAACTTCTTTTGGCTCATATGAGTTTTCTAAGTCTTTTTATATGAGAATGTATTTCTTTTGTAATATTAAATAAAACACTAAAATCCAGCCGGGCACAGTGGTTCATGCCTGTAATCCCAGCACTTTGAGAGACTGAGGCGGGCAGATCACAAGGTCAGGAGTTTGAGATCAGCCTGGCCAATATGGTGAAACCCCGTGTCTACTAAAAATACAAAAATTATCCGGGCATGGTGGCGGGCGCTTGTAGTCCCAGCTCCTCAGGAGGCTGAAGCAGAATTGCTTGAACCTGGGAGGTGGAGCTTGCAGTAAGCTGAGATCGCGCCACTGCACTCCAGCCTGGGCGACAGAGCGAGACTCCATCTCAAAAAAAAACCCAAACCACAAAATAACAATGACAACAAAAAAACTTACTCAAATTATTTCTTTAATACAAGGGGAAAATAAGCAAAGCATGTTAACCTTTTGTCTTCCCACCAGTGAGGTGTCCCTTTCCATTCGAGTAAAAAAGTTAGCTGAATTATTTTTGTTTCATTGCTACCAAAAATGAAAAAAAAAATCTTTTAGTTTATGAGACCCACATATGAACACTTAGTGAGTTTGACCCTCCCAGTGCTTAAGTTACCACAGAGGAACAAGGTGGGGCTGTGGGGCTATTTGTGACCATCTTGCTCCATGATACTTTCATAAGACCTCTAGGTCCACATGACACACTGAGATGCAGAAGCCACCTTGTTAGGGACACTTCAGATTCGGAGAGGACACACAGAGGATGTGCCAGGCACCGTGTTACTCTCGCAATTATTTACAAAGTTAAATTTCTTAGAAGACTGTCTATACTCATCAGCTCCAGTTCATACCCTCCCATTGATTTTTGAACTCACTGTGATCTGGAGCCTTTTGAAGGCCATGGATGATCTTTTTACGACCAAGTTCAGTGGTAATCTTCAATGACTGTCTCACTTGTGTCTGCAGCACTCTTGTTTCCTTACTGCCTTTTGAAACTTTTTTCTCCCTCGACTTCTGATGCTTCTGGTTTCCCCCTTCCTTTCTGTACACTCCTAAATCTTCAGGCTTCTCTCATTCTGCTCACCTCTTACAGGTTGAAGTAGTCAAGAATTTTCCCTTCTCTATTCTCTTTTCAGCAACCCAAATCCTCTTTTTTTATGTGACTGGGTCTCACACTGTCACCCAGGCCAGAGTGCAGTTGCACAATCATAGCCCACTGCAGCCTCCTTCTCCTGGGCTCAAGTGATCCTCCTGCCTCAGCCTCCCAAAGTGCTGGGTTTACAGGCATGAGCCAGTGTGGCCCCAAATGCTTTTGATTAGTACTATTCAGTAGACATTTCTGCAGTGATGGGAATGTTCTGTATCTGCGCTGTCCAGCAGGGTAGCCACTAGCCATACTTGCGTATGTAGGATTTGAAATGTGGATAGTGCAACTGATGGTCTAACTAAGTACATCTTTTCCTCTACTTTTAGAATATTTTAGAAAAAAATAATATTGGGGCCTCAGTTTTGTTGAAATAACTGCTTCAATTCTCTGACTGGATGAGTCTGCAAAGATCTAGGTGGTAAGATATAAGGCCGATTGAGTAGTCTAGTTAATCTTGTGCTTTCCACATTGTAATAAATTTACACTCGTTTCTCTTAAAGCTTTGCATGTAGTGAGACGTCCGGTGTCCAAGTCCTGCCAATGTGTTACTCCTGACGAACTTGTTGAGGTGAGGATAGGAAAATACCTCTCCTGTTGGCACTTTTTAACTCTATCCCTAGCCTTTATTTCAGCTAAATTTCCTATCCCAAGGCAGGTTTATATGCAGAATTTCACTGCTGGTTTACCTTATTGCTTGTTAAATATCTGGCCATCCTTTGATTATTCAACCTAAAATCCAGCCACTGCTTCTTCTCTACTTTCTTCATTCATCTTTGGTGAGTATCTGCAGCTCAGGAAGAACAGGAATATTTTGCAGTGTGGAGATGGGAAGGACCAACCACCAAGAATTTTAATGGTCAGCTCTGGACTAGGGTGTAGAAAACACCAGAAGAAATAGTGATGTAGTCAGCATGACTCAATTTCAATGATTATAACTTTTGAAGCTCACTAGCAAAAAAGAAAAAAAAAAAAGTGTTATGCAAATGTACCTCTCTCTTTTCTTTATTTCCTTTTCCCAGCAAAAACATTGTAAATTGCTAAAAGTCTTCTGGTGACTTGTCATATTTGGCACGAGTTTAATTGGTTTTGGCAATTGTATTTTAGTGACTCATGAGAGAATACTTCTAGTTTTTTTACTAACAGATGTAGCAGTGCCTGTGCTAAAAGCAATGACAATAATGTCATAAGGTTATAAAATTGCAGGAATTTGCTGCTGGTGGTCCAATAAAAACAAACCAGTATGAAGAGGGAGCTGTGGGAAGATAAGACGTAAAATATACAGTGCTGTAAATGTTTAGTCACAAAAGATCTGATCTTTTGTCATTTATTTAAACAACATATGTTGAAATTGGGAATCTGCACATGATATCCGAGGAACCACTACATTTTGAATTCAATGTGTTTGTAATCGTATTTCATCTGCATCATTGCTCTCATTTCTTGTTCAGGGAAGTGACTCTAACACCACTAGAAAATTCAGATGATATCCTACTCACACTTTGTTTCTTTAAGAAATGTCTTTTTGAAAACTGTGTTGTATTTCTGGGTCTTTAAAAGGTTATCATTTCCCCTTTCATCATCTGATTGGATGGTCATTACAACTACAGGAGGCACTTTCATTTGAAACATGAAATATTTATGCAGCAATGTTTGAGTGCCCATTTGTCTGCTAAGAACTCTGCCAGGTATTGGAGAAACAGTTCTGGACAACTCCCTGGCTCCGGGAGCTTTTACCGTCCAGAGGGAGAAGAGGCAAGAAGACACGTGTGCTGCTTATGTTAGAAGAACTATACACTATGTCAACATCATAGAGATGAGGTCCGTTCATGTGGGATATTCCCAGCCTCCTCTCTAGTCCAGACCCAAGTGGCAATCTACTTGGCCTCCACCTCAGTCCTCTGGGGAGATTCTGTCTTTGCCAGCCTTGAAGGGGGATTGTCGTGTTTTCGATGGAAGAAAATGGGGAGAGGGAGATTGAAAAGGTGTGAGGAGGCCAGTTGCGGTGGCTCTCACCTGTAATCCCAGCACTTCGGGAGGCTGAGGCGGGCGTATCACGAGGTCAGGAGATCTAGACCATTCTGGCTAACATGATGAAACCCCGTCTCTACTTAAAATACAAAAATTAGCTGGGCGTGGAGGCGCATGCCTGTAGTCCCAGCTGCACAGGAGGCTGAGGCAGGGGAATTGCTTGAACCCAGGAGGCAGAGTTTGCAGCCTGGGTAACAGGAGTGAGACTCCGTCAGAAAAGAAGAAAGAAAGAAAGAAAGAAAGAAAGAAAGAAAGAAAGAAAGAAAGAAAGAAAGAAAGAAAGAAAGAAAGAAAGAAAGAAAGAAAGAAAGAAAGAAAGAAAGAAAGAAGGGAAGAAGGGAAGAAGGGAAGAAGGGAAGGAAGAAAGGAAGAAAGGAAGAAAGGAAGAAAAGAAGAAAAGAAAGGAAAAGAAAGGAAAAGAAAAGAAAAGAAAGAGAAAGAAAGAAAAGAAAGAAAGAGAGAAGAAAGAGGGAGGGAAGGAAGGAAGGGAGGGAGGCAGGGAGGGAGGGAGGTGTGAGGAAAGGGGAACAATTATTTTTTCCCAGATTAGTTCCTGGGCTTCAGCATTATGAAAAAAATAATCCTCGTGGTGGGGAAAATACAAAAAACTCTTAAAAAGAAGTTGAGACTGGGTGGAGTGGCTCACACTTGTAATCCCAACACTTGGAGAGGCCGAGGCAAGAGGAGCACTTGAGGCCAGGAGTCTGAGACCAGTCTGGGCAACATAGCGTGACCCTGTGTCTACAAAAAATACAAAGAAAGAAATCAGGCAGGTGTAGTTGCCAGCCTGGAGTCCTACCTACTTGGGAGACTGAAGTGGAAGGATTGCTTGAGCCCAGGAATTTGTGACTGCACTGAGCTGTGATCACGCCACTGCGCTCCAGCCTGGACAACAGAGAGAGACCTTGCCTTGCAAAAAGATAAAAGAAAAAAGAAGAAGTTGTCGGGGGGCTCAGCCATGACACATAAACACAGATGAGCGGGTTGCAGAGGCCAATGTACCTCCAATCAACAGGCACTCCCCTGACCAGTTCCCCCTGAGCGGGGTCTAGGCTCAGGTTCTCAATCCCAGAGACAGAGGGGGTTTGCTCCTCTTCATCCAGGCTCTTGCTACTCTTGGCTCATTGCTTTTGAAGGTAACCACTACTAAATCTTTTTCTTAGCTATTTTATTTTGTTATTGTGATAAAATATATGTAACATAAATTTGCCTTTTTGAGCATTTCAACTGTACAATTAAGTGGCATTAACTACATTCATGCAGTGGTGCAACCATCACCACTATCCTTTTTCAAACTTTTTCATTATCCAAAACAAACTCTGTACCGATTAAGCAATAACTCCCCCATTTCTATTTTTCATACTTTAAGTTCTAGGGTACATGTGCACAACGTGCAGCTTTGTTACGTATGTATACATGTGCCATGGTGGTGTGCTGCACCCATTAACTTCTCATTTACATTAGGTATATCTCCTAATGCTATCCCTCCCCCCTCCCCCCACCCCACGACAGGCCCCAGTGTGTGATGTTCCCCTTCCTGGGTCCAAGTGTCCTCATTGTTCAATTCCCACCTATGAGTGAGAACATGCGGTGTTTGGTTTTCTGTTCTTGTGATAGTTTGCCGAGAAGAATGATTTCCAGCTGCATCCATGTCCCTACAAAGGACATGAACTCATCCTTTTTTATGGCTGCATAGTATTCCATGGTGTATATGTGCCACATTTGCTTGATCCAGTCTGTCACTGATGGACATTTGGGTTGGTTCCAAGTCTTTGCTATTGTGAATAGTGCCGCAATAAACATACATGTGCATGTGTTTTTGTAGCAGCATGATTTATAATCCTTTGGGTATATACTCAGTAATGGGATGGCTGGGTAAAATGGTATTTCTGCTTCTAGATCCTTGATGAATCGCCACACTGTCTTCCACAATGGTTGAACTAGTTTACAGTCCCACCAACAGTGTAAAAGTGTTCCTATTTCTCCACATCCTCTCCAGCACCTGTCGTTTCCTGACTTTTTAATGATTGCCATTCTAACTGGTGTGAGATGATATCTCATTGTGGTTTTGATTTGCATTTCTCTGATAGCTAGTGATGATGAGCATTTTTTCATGTGTCTGTTGGCTGCATAAATGTCTTCTTTTGAGACATGTCTGTTCATATCCTTTGCCCACTTTTTGATGGGGTTGTTTGTTTCTTGTAAATTTGTTTGAGTTTTTTGTAGGTTCTGGATATTAGCCCTTTGTCAGATGAGTAGATTATAAAAATTTTCTCCCACTCTGTAGGTTGCCTGTTCACTCTGATGGTAGTTTATTTTGCTGTGCAGAAGCTCTTTAGTTTAATTAGATCCCGTTTGTCCATTTTAGCTTTTGTTGCCATTGCTTTTGGTGGTTTAGACATGAAATCCTTGCCCGTGCCTATGTCCTGAATGGTATTACCTAGGTTTTCTTTTAGGGTTTTTATGGTTTTAGGTCTAACATTTAAGTCTCTAATCCAGCTTGAATTAATTTTTGTATAAGGTGTAAGGAAGAGATCCAGTTTCAGCTTTCTACATATGGCTAGCCAGTTTTCCCAGCACCATTTATTAAATAGGGAATCTTTTTCCTATTTCTTGTTTGTGTCAGGTTTGTCAAAGATCAGATGGCTGTAGATGTGTGGTATTATTTCTGAGGGCTCTGTTCTGTTCCATTGGTCTATATCTCTGTTTTGGTACCAGTACCATGCTGTTTTGGTTACTGTAGCCTTGTAGTATAGTTTGAAGTCAGGTAGCATGATGCCTCCAGCTTTGTTCTTTTGACTTAAGATTGTCTTGGCAATGTGGGCTCTTTTTTGGTTCCATATGAACTTTAAAGTAGTTTTTTTCCAATTCTGTGAAGAAAGTCATTGGTAGCTTAATGGGGATAACATTGAATCTAGAAATTACCTTGGGTGGTATGGCCATTTTCACGATATTGATTCTTCCTATCCATGAGCATGGAATGTTCTTCCATTTGTTTGTGTCCTCTTTTATTTCACTGAACAGTGGTTTGTAGTTCTCCCTGAAGAGGTCCTTCACATCCCTTGTAAGTTGGATTCCTAGGTATTTTATTCTATTTGAAGCAATTGTGAATGGGAGTTCACTTATGATTTGGCTCTCTGTCTGTCTGTTATTGCTGTATAAGAATGCTTGTGATTTTTGCACATTGATTTTGTATCCTGAGACTTTGCAACTCCCCCATTTCTCTCTTGCTCTAGTCCATGATAACTTTTATCTTTTTTTTTTTTTTTTTTTTGAGATGGTGTGTCACTCTGTGGCCCATATTGGAGTGCAGTGGCGCAATCTTGGCTCACTGCAACCTCTGTCTCCGAGGTTCAAGTGATTCTCCTGCCTCAGCCTCCCAAGTAACTGGGATTACAGGCACGTGCCACCACGCCCAGCTAATTTTTGTATTTTTAGTAGAGACAGGGTTTCACCAGGTTGACCAGGCTGGTCTCAAACTCCTGACCTCAGGTAATCCACCTGCCTCAGGCTCGAAAAGTGCTGGGATCACAGTTGTGAGCCACTGTGTCTGGCCCTTACCCTCTCTATGAATTTACTTATTCTAGATATTTCAATAAGTGGAATCACACCATAACTGTCCTGTTATGTTTGGCCTATTTCAGTTGATGTAGTGTATTCAGGCTTCATCCCTGTTGTCACATGGGTCAGAACTTCATTCTTTTTATGGCCAAATAAAATAATTGCATTGTATGTACATATCACATGTTGTTTTATCCATTCATCTGCGGTTGGACCCTTACGTTATTTCCACCTTTGGGCATCGTGAATAGTGCTGCGTATTGGGCAAAAAAGTGGAGCATGTCAGCCAAAAAAGTATCTGGTCAAGTCCCTGCCTTTATTTCCTTAGGATGTATAACAAAGAGTAGAATTGCTGGTTCATATGGTATTTCTGTGTTTAACCTTTTGAGGAAATATCAAACTGTTTTCCACAGTGGCTGCACCATTTTACATGCCAGCCAGCAATGTATAAGAGTTTCTCAATTTCTCCAAGTGTTAGTTTCCTTAAAAAAAATAAATAAATAACTGTAGCCGCTCTAGTGGGTATACAGTAGCATCTCATTGAGGTTTACAATTCACTTTTTCCTAGTGACAGGGGATGTGGGGCATCCGGTCATGTACTTATTGACTATGTATATGTCTTGTTTGTAGAAATGTCTACAGTTATCCCAACACATTCTTTGCCCACTTTTGAGTTGTCCTTTTGTTGTTGAGTTTTAGGAGTTATTTATATATTCTTGAGATTAAGCTCTTCTCAGATATACAATTTGCAAATATATTCTTTCATTCTGTAGGTTGTTTTGTCATTTTCTTCATGATATACTTTGATGCATAAAAGATTTTAATTTTGATAAAGTTCACTTTATCTCTTTTTTTCTTTTGTTGGTAATGCTTTTGGCATCATATCAAAGAATCAATTACCAAATCCAAGGTCATGAAGATGTATTCCTATGTTTTCTGCATAGATATTTGTGGGTTTAATGCATATATTTAGGTCATTGATATATTTTGATTAAGTTTTGTATCTGTTTTTAAACCCTTATAAGTATATTTATACATATGTCTTGTTGAACTTTCATAAGTTTGACAGCAATGAGGTTACTGGGTCAAAGTATTCTTAATTTTAAATTTCAAGAGATAATGACTATGATGTCTTCTCTGTTTTTTCTGTTCAAAATTGTTTCAAACATTCTAGCCAGGACAATTAAGCAAGATAATGGGGGGAAAAAAAAGCTGCATCCAGATTGGAAAGGAAAAAGTAAAACTATCTCTATTCCCCATGACATGATCTACTATGTAGAAAATCCTAGCGAATTCACTAAAAAGCTATTAGAGCTAATGAAATCAGCAACGCAGCAGGATATAAAAATCAATTGCATTCCTATACACTTGTAATGAACAATTAGAAAATGAAATTAAGAAAACAATTTCAGAATAAATTTAACAAAAGAAGTGCAAACTTTATACTCCGAAAACAACAAAGTACGGTTAAAGAAAATTAAAGACTAAAAAAATTGGAAAGCCATCTCATACTCATGGATCAGGAAACTTCATATTGTTAAGACGGTAGGTAATAACTTTCCAAATTATACAGAGATCTCTACTAGAATCTCAGTTGGGGCCAGGCAAGGTGGTTCATGCCTGTAATCCCAACACTTTGGGAGGCTGAGGTGGGAGAGTCCTGGAGGTCAGGAGTTTGAAATCAGCCTGGGCAACATAGTGAGACCTTGTCTCTACAAAAACACTAAAAATATTAGTTGAGCGTGGTAGTGCGTGCCTGTAATAACAGCTACTCGGGAGGCTGAGGTGGGAGGATTGCTCAAGTAAGGTTACAGTGAGCTATGATTGCAGAACTGCACTCCAGCCTGGGCAACAGAGCAAGACTCTATCTAAAAAAAAAAAAAAAAAAAAAAATCCCAGTTGACTTCTTTGCAGGAGTTGACAAAGCTGATTCTAAAATCCGTATGGAAATGAAAGGGGCCCCAAATAGTGAAAATGCTGTTGAAAAAAGAAGAATACAGCTGGAGGACTCATACCTCTTGATTTTAACACTGAGTACAAATCTATAATAATCAATCAAGACAGTGTAGAACTGACTCAAGGATAAACATATAGATGAATATAATAAAATTGAAAGTTCAGAAATGAACCCATACATCTATCGTCAATTTATTCCAACAAAAGCGCCAGGATCATTCAGTGAGGAAAGGATAGTCGCCTCAACAAATGGTCCTAGGACAGACTGACAGCTGTATGCAAGAAAAACCAAGTTGGATCTTTACTGCACACCATATATAAGAATTACATAAAAATGGATTAAAAAGAACCTAAATGTAAAAGCCAAAACTATAAAAGTCTTATAAGAAAACAGGTTAAATCTCAGTAAACTTGGATTTGGCAATGAATTTTTAGATATGAGCAAAAAGTACAAGCAATGAAAAAAATAAATTAGACTTTACAAACTTGTGTGCTTCATAGGTCACTATCAAGAAAGCAAAAAAACAATCCACAGAATGGGAGAAAGACTTACAAAGTATGTATCTGATAAGGGCCTTGTATCTAGAATATGTAACGAACAGTTACAACTCAGTAACAAAAAGACAACCCAATTGGAAAATGGGCAAGGTATCTGAATAGGTATTTTTCCAGGAAGTTATACAAATGGCCAAGAACGTGAAATGATTTTCAACATAATTAGCCATCAGGGAAATGCAAATGGAAACCACAGGAAAACATGGCTTCACATCCACAAAGATGTCTAAAATCAGAAAGTCAAATAATAGAATGTGTTGGCAAGGATGTGGAGAAATTGGACTCCTCATACACTGCTGTTGGGAATGTAAAATGGTTCAGCCTCTTTGGAAAACAGCTTGGCAGCTCCTCAAAAATTTAAATATAGTGTTATCATTTAACACTGCAAATTCATTCTTTGTTACTATATACCCGAGAGAAATGGGAACATATGTCCTCACAAAAACTTTTACATGAGTGTTCATAACACTATTATTTATAATCAAAGGGTAGAAATAAGCCAAGTGTCCATCAACTGATGACTGGATAAGCAATAGCGGTATACCTACACAATAGAACATTGTTCAGCAACAAGATAAATGAAATACTGATACATGGTTTAACATAAAAGAAACTTAAAAATCATATGCTAAGGGAAAGAAGACTATCACAAAAGACCACATATGAAATGTAGACTAACTAGCAAATCTATAGAGACAGAAAGTAGATTAGTGGTTGCCTGGGACCAGGTATGAGGAGGGTGGCTGGCAGGGAAGATAGCTAAAGGATCTGAGGTTTCTTTGCGGAATGATAAAAATGTTCTAAACTTGATTGTGGTGATGGGTGCCCAACTTTGGGGATATATGAAAATCCATTGAACTGTACACATTATGTAAGCTAATTGTGTAATGCATGAATTATATATTGATAAAGCTATTACAATTATATCCTTTTTAATGTTTTACTTAGATGGATATTCAATTCAGTAAGCATTTTCAGATGACTTTATTTAAAAAAAAAATGACTAGTGTCCTCCAGGAAAACTGCACCCACTGACATCCCCCCATCAAATGGGGACGTCTGTGCCCTAGACTGATGTTCGGCTGGCAGGTGCTAACACGGGCATACTGGCATTTTACGGCTGGCATCACTTCGGAGTAGTGGGTGTATATGTTACACCAGTGTAAAAATATTTTTAATTTCTCTCCCACCTGCTGGCCACATCCTGACCTACCTTGGGTATCATCAAATTTTTCATACTTTTGTGAATATGAAAAATGGGTGGACTCCAGTTGCTGCAATGAAAGCCACTTTAAATTAAAACTCTTACTTGAACTACTTATGTGTAAAATCTTTGTATTCCTCTATCTGGAAGAGTCTGGTGCATGGGTGCTCAAAAATATTTGTTAAGAGAATGAATGAATGAAATGGGAAAGCACATCTAATCAAAGCAGTTCAATCCATGCCGCTTCGTACATAACTCCACTTATTTCTGCAATTTTCCATTTGTTTTCTTAAACTTCCCATTAGCTATTCAAGGTTCATATCTAATTTTCAGTGGAAATTCCACAGGAGCAGGAATATATTATTGGCTGTATTTTTTGCTGCTTTTTTAACGCACCCAAGTTCTGACTATTAATTTTCTAATACAGTACACCGATGGAACGATGTTTCCTATCTGTGATTAAATTCAAGGATCTTGAGGAGTGTTAGTTTTCTGAAACTCTCAGAGAAAAAATTCCTAAAGGGATGTAGTTGTGCTCACAAATAGCCCAGGGCAGCCTCACTGGGTGTGGGGTTTCTCCTCATTGGACACCCTGTGGGTACAGAGCATGGGGTCTGGGAGATGGCAAAGGTAAAGTGGGCTCTGTAGTTTGCTCCTCTTAGGAACGTCACCAAAGGATCTGGCTTTATGGAAAATTGTCTGGCTTGATCAATGGAGCAAATCTAGCTTTGCCTGGAGTTTCTCTTTTCCCTAAAAGTAAATTTCTATTCAGACTTACGTCAGCAGTTTTGTTCTTTTTCAGGACACAGTCCCCTTCAACGTCTCCCCAATCCTAGTGGCTTAAGGCATAATTTGAATCTGTCATGCCGTGCTGGTGATATGCGGGAGGTTTGGTCTGGCTGTTAATACTGGCAAAGAAATTGACTTTTCCCCAATAGGATGAACATTCTGCATTTAATGAAAGCAAGATTTTAAAAATTGGCTTCTATTATACAACTTCTAGGTCTTGTAAAATTATACGTGACTTGGGGACCACTTAGATGCTCTACAGGGGTGAGTTATTCTCTCCCAAGAAATCTGTGATTACAGTTGAGGTCCAGGCCCAACGGCTTCACATAAACCTTCCTTTAGAGAGACTGGAGGTGGGTACTGCCTTTAGTGGCACTTGCATATTCAGCGTGATTGAGAACACTCTTGACAGTGTGACTTCATCACAAAGACTTGATCAGGTGTCAATAATTTTTAAATGGCCATGCTTCTGAATGAATTCTCTCCGTGGTTCACTGCATGTAGGTGCTACTGAGAGGTGAAGCCAGCTGGACTTCCTAGGTCTAGTGCGGACTTTGAGAACTTTTCTGTCTTACAAGAGAATTGTAAAACCCACCAATCAGTGCTCTGTAGGCAGCAAGAGGGTTGTAAAATGCACCAATCTGCACTCCATAAAATGCACCAATCAGCACTCTGTAGCTAGCAAGAGGATCATAAAATGCAATAATCAGCACTCTGGAAAATGCACCAATCAGCAGGATCCTAAAAGTAGCCAATCACAGGGAAGACTGAAAAAGGATACTCTGATAGGATAAAAACGGAACATGGCGGGGACAAATAAGGGAATGACAGCTGGCCACCCCAGCCAGCAGCGGCAACCCGCTGTTGTACTTTTCTACACTGTGGGATCTTTCCCTGTTCACAATAAACCTTACTACTGCCCACTCTTTGGGTCCGTGCCATTTTTAAGAGCTGTGACACTCACTGCAAAGGTCCGCAGCGAGGCCACAAACCCACCTGGCAGGAGCCAAGTCCGCACGCACTACCTGCTAGATAGTTCCTTTTGCATTCTTCTGAAGTGAGAAGAACATTGCTGCGGACCTCATTCTGAAGTGTATTCTCAAAATTAACACCTCCACGCTGACATGTGAAATTAATCAAAGCAGCCGAGTCAGCACATTGGGTGTCACTGATGTTTTCCAGGTTGTTTTTCCTTCTTAACCTAAAGAAATTAGAAAGCTTCTTTGCCCTCCAAATTGTAGGCAACAGAAAAGGTTACAATACATTAGAAAACTTAGTTTTAAAAAAATTCCACTTTTAGACCTCACCTGTAGTCCAAGCTACTTGGAAGGCTTAGGGTGGAGGATCACTTGAGCCCAGAAGTTCAAGGCCAACCTGGGCAACTTACCAAGACCCCTTCTGTAAAAAATAAGCAAATGCCAAATTCCACTTTTAGGAATTTAATTGACTAATAAACTTACTTCAAAAAAGTCAAGCTATAAAAAGATCTTCACTTAGCATTTTTTAATTGAAAAAACAACTGGAAACTACTTACATGTCTATTTGTAAAGAGCTATTGAAATATACTGTAGACTATATTGGATATATTTAGCATCTGACAGAATTGGGTGTCTTGTTCCTGTGTATCCTTGTATGCAACTGTTAAAAAGAATGAAATTGGTCTATTTGTGCTAACATGGGAAGTTCTTCAAGACATCTTATGTGAAAATGAGCCAGATGAGGCACTATAGGTACTGATTGTATAATCTTCTCTGTAAAAAGAAATTGAAACTATGTATGTATATGTGTGTGTGTGCATGCATGTTGGTATATAAGAAAAATGTTTTCTGAAAGAACCCTAAAAAACTGCTAATAATCAGAGTGACAATGACCAGATGAGTACAATATTACTTTTCACTTTACAACTTTCTGTACTTCTTGAATTTTTGTGTCATGCAAGGGAATAAATTTTTAAAGTATGTTATCAAAGTTATCTAGGTAGTGGGAGTATTAGGCATTAGTATGTTCGTTATAGTTTTACACATGAAGAAACACTAGCAAATGTTATTTTTGCAAGGTGCAATTATGAGAATATAGTCCTAACAAAAACAAGGGGGTTAAATTTCAAAATGTAATTGTTTCTTTAAAATAACTTATAAATTGTAAATTATAAGCTCTTCTAGTCTAATAGAAATGACACTCATGCAATAACTCTTTCAATTTGATATACGAAATAGGCTGCCTCTGGGATCCAGTTGAGTTTGAGTATAGAAAGTTGTTTCAAAGTGTGATAAACTAGAATTAGGGCTTTTACAAGGCTAAGAGAGAGAGAAATTTCAAAAAATGTTAATGCGTAATGATTTCAGAGGAAAATACATAAAATAAATGTGCATAAACTATAGACAGAATTTATTTCCAAGTGTTTTTCTTTGATTGTACATTTTGTTTCAAAAACTTTTGTGAAGTTTAAAGATTTACTCAAAGATATCATGCTTTGCCACATTTGTAAAGACATACCGCCAAAAGAGACATTTAAAGATGCTGAATTACAAACGCATCCTGGCTGTCTTCCTCTCGTGAGGCAGTTTTTCAAGTCATTCTACATTTCCTGCCCTCTACCTGATCATTTCGATTCAATGGTTAAAATTAGTTGAGCACAGCCCTGAGCGTTCAAGAAATACACAGGGACATTTTGTTCTCCCATAACCTCAGGCCACACTGCAGATAACACAAAGCATACACACTCCACTCAGACTTGTTGATTAACTGATTGATTATAAAGCAGGCTAGAAGTTCATTCTGGTGTATATCACTTCCATAAAATTAATGATCATCTCAAAAGTGGTTCTAGTCTGCATTCAACAGGGCCTAGGCAGTAATTCTCATTCAATTTGAGGTTTTTCTCTGATTAAAAATAGACTTTTCTGTCTTCCTTGAAGTTCAATTTCAAAGACCAGTGACTGTGGTTGGTCTGTAAGAAGGAAGTCAGTCAGTCAGATTTGCGTTCGTGACTTAGGAAGGACTTTCGTGCCTGATGGCGAGGGAAAAGGAGGATGTGGGAGTGTGTTGGACAGGGACAATGGGCTTGCATGAGGCCAAAGAGTTCTAGGATATTTAAAAGCATTTTCTCCTTAGCAAATGATGCCTCAGAGGGTGCCAAGTCTCACCATATTTATGCAGACTACTTGATGTGAGTCACTATGGGAGACAACTTCCAGGAAGAATATTTTAACAATTTTTTTGTAGGAGTTGATTTTTGCCACAAATGCATTTCAATTAAATATACCCAAATATTTGCTGAGGAAATACCCGGTCAGGTCATAGTTGAGAGTCTATGCATTTCACACCAACTCCATCACTGATCATATTACTGAAGTTCTCTCCATTACATCAGAATGGCGACTCATTAACTTTTATGAATTTTCTGTAAAAGATTTTCCTCTCTCTGGGTTCTTATGAGTCTCTGGAAACTTGCTCCTGAATTTTATCCCTCTCTTCAATGCTAGCTTAGTTTTAACACCAGTTCAGATATATTTGAAGTAGGTTTCGGGCTTTAACCCTCCATTACCTCTTTTGGTCTTGATAAACTTAGTATTTCTGTTTGTACCAACTCTTGCCCCAGTCCTATTTCCATCTGCAGCAAGATGTTGTGGATCTACATCCAAAGTGAGAATGTGTTTGGCCCGATTGTGCTTGTTAAAAGCCCTGAAAGTTGGTGTGTTTATTATCTTTTGACTTTAGAGACTCCAGGCTCAAGTACCTCCCATGACCTTTCGTTCCTGTGTATCCTTGTATGTAAACAGCTTTGCAGCAGCAAAGCTCCAGCTCTCTGTGACCTTGGCAGCAGGGCAGTGAACAACGGTTTGCAGAGGAAAGTCTCTCTGAATACATCTTGCTCCACATCTCCTGGTCCCAGTAGGGTTGTTGTCAGCACTAGACATGTCATTTCTCCTCCACATGATCTTATTTTTAGATGAGCATCTTCAAAAGAGCAAGCTGGAAGATAATTTCCATTCATCTTTCCATCGTCTTTCATTTCTTGTTTTCACCAAGTATAAAGACTCTCATTTTCTCATTTCTTTGGGGGTACGTCTCTATGTTTAGCCTCCTTTCAAAAGAAAGATATTTTCGCCTTATTCAAATGGCTTTTGGCGTAGATCTTTCTATCTTCCCAAATCCCAACATCCTCATCCTGAATCCTTAGGAAAGGTGCACAAGCTGGTTTCTGCCTTCAAATAGCACTTTCTGAAGAGAAACATTCCCCTGATTTCCACCCATTGCCTGCCTGCCCTCCAGCTCCCAGCCCGACAGCTGCAGGGCAGACTATGTCTGAGCAGAGACCCGGCAGGGACTCCAGAAGGGGAAAGAGCTGGTGCTTGGGGTCAGGGCAAGACCCAGAGGACACCTATCTTTCTGAACACCATGGCCCCTTCAGTAGGATGCCTTGGCAATCTGAATGTGGCTTCCTGGGAACTGTTTAAAACCTTTGCCTTGGGCCTTTCTGGCCCTTTGCCCAGAAACAAATGCGGATTAAGGGAAGAAGTCCAGAATGAAGCAAATAATGCTTCAGTATTGTCCCGTTTAAGCATTTGTTTTCCCAGTATAGGATTGTTCACTAATGATGTCTAACCATGGACAGATGAGGACTGTACATGGTCTCACAGGACTACAAGGTCCTCCCCAGTAAATGTTCATGGGACTTAGAATCTCAGAAAGAAAAAGTATGAAATATGTAAGTGGCAAAGTTAAGAGAGTTTACAGGAAGGGATCAACACTGGCCAACAGGACTGGGGGAGGCATGTTATACATGAGGATGGGAGAGCCGAAGGGTGGTGAGAGTTTGTGAATAGATTAGGGCAACCTAGGTTTCCTGAGCCCAGGTGTAAATTGGTGGGCAAGCCCTTGGGGATAGAAAGAGCGAAGCCTGAATGGAGGGTTTGTGTGAGGGAACATTGGAAAATCATGTCTAACCCCAGAGTTGACAGATTCCCAACATATTGACAGTGGTTTCTATTCTCTGTCTCCTTTTAATTCTCTTGCATTTAATATTGAGATGGGATGATTTTTGTCTGACTGCATTTCCCAAACCTCTCCCGCTTCCAACCACATAAATCAAAGCAAGATTAGATTTTGGATTTACTTTTCTGTATGTTCTGCCACTAGCATCCTCTAGATTTTTCACACATAGGAGTTAAACCCAGGGATTGTCCACAGCCATGCCACAGATCCTCAGGGGGCATGAAAGACTCTTCTAGAGCGTGAGCCTGAGCCTGCCCAAAGCCAAGTCCGGTAGCAGACACCATGTAAATGACAAATGAATATCTAGAATAATCAGGTTATGTTTGCCTTGCTATTATTATCATATATCATGTTCCCAAATTCTACAGCTGGATCATTTATTTTTTATGATCAATCACTGCAGTAAACCAATGTGTTGATAATTATTTTCTTCAGGTGTCTTTACTGTTCAGATTGCTGAAACATGTAACCAGCAATAATATGAGGCATCGTTTACTTTCTTAATCTCTGGGCTTATTTAGCTACTCACAAATATCAGGCTCTTTTGAAAAATATTGGTAGCCTCTAGCAGTTAGAAGGAGGTGAAGGTCTAGGTCCTTTCCCTCCCACTACCTCACCAGGACTTGTTTTTAAATGAAAGCAAGTCTCAGACCAAATTCTGCCTCATACACACAAACATTTATTGGGAGGTAAGTACAAAAATAATCATGCAAACTCTTTCTCTCGTTCTCTTGTCTTTTTAGGTACTTTGGAAAGCATCTTGCAGGAAATGTTTACTATGTTGTACTCACAACAAAATTTTAACATCAGAGTAGGTGACAGAGATGACATAGGCTGCTCTCCATTAGGTGGGGACCATAAGACAGAATTCTACCAATAGAGAGAGATTCTGTCACTCCAAAGGTGGCCAGCTGCTGGGTTTGCCAGATAAGGGAGGCGGTGCCAGTGGAAGTCTCTTCAGCCAACTACATGCCTTAGCATCACACATTTCTCCAGTGAAAATTTCCTTCTAACAACCCCTGTGATAACAAATAAACCCTCTAGGGCAGATGGAGAAGGACCATTTAAAACCTTTGCCTTGGGCCATTCTGGAGCCTAAATGTAAGATTAGGGTTTGAGAGTGAAATACTTAAACTCACCTAGTTTTTCCGCTGCTTTCACGTAAAAAAAAAAAAAAAAAGGACACAGAAGACTTCAGTGACCAAATGTGGGGGGTTTCCCCAGACACCAAGCAGCGGACACAAGCTGGGTGTCTACTTCAATTCAATTCTGGCGGGGCACAGTGGCTCAAGCCTGTAATTCCAACACTTTGGGGGAGGATTGCTTGGGGCCAGGAGTGTGAGACTAGCCTAGCCAACATGGAGAAACTCCATCTAAAAAATGCAAAACTTAGCTAGGTGTGATGGCACGCACCTGTAATCCTTGCTACTTGGGAGGCTGAGGCAGGAGAATCGCTTGAACCTGGAAGGCAGAGGTTGCAGTGAACCGAGATCAAGCCACTGCACTCCAGCTTGGACAACAGTGAAATTCTGTCTAGAAAAAAAAAAAAAAATTCAGAGGCTATCTACCTGTAGATGGCCTCAGATCCCACAGGTTAAGGGCTCAGTACCCTAAACTGATCCCCCCTTCAGAGACCAGTCACAAGTTGGGGCCCCTGGAACATCTGCCCAACTGACTCCAAATTGGGGTTCCCACCACCCCCTCTTTGGGTTTGATTAATTTACTAGAGTGGCCACAGAACTCAGGGAAACTTAGGTTTACTGGTTTATTATAAAGGGTATTACAAAGGATATAGATGAAGAGATGCTCAGGGGGAGCTATGGGGGAAGCGGCAGGGCGCTTCCATGGCTTCCCTGGGTGCAGCACCCTCTAGGAAGCACCATGTGTTCAGCTAACCAGCAGCTCTCCAAACCCTATCCTTTTGGGTTTTTACGGAGGCTTCATTCGTAGGCAGGATTGATTACATCACTGGCCATTGGTGGCCAACAACCTTCCCACCCTCCGGTTCCTGGAGGTGGGAGTAGGGGGCTGAGAGTCCCAACCCTCTAATGCCGCCTTGGTCTTTCCTATGACCAGTCCCTGTCAAGAAGCTACATAGAGGCCGTCGGCCACCGGTCAACTCATAAGCATACAAAAAGATACTATCGCTTTGGAGATTCGAAGGATTTTAGGACTTGTATGTCAGAAAATGGAGTCAAAGACCAAATATATATTTGAAGAAATCACAGGGTTCTCAATATGTTAACCAACAAATGCTGACTAATCACCCTGAGGCACAGATGAAAGCAGGGTAGTTATCATCCGGTTTGCCTATATTTTAGGTCCTTCTCCCTTAAATCTTCAAAAGCTGTGCTAAGCCACCTTGAGAAAAAACCTAGTCCGGGTTACACGGTGTACTGCTCACTCCTGCTGCTTCCCTGTTGGTCCCCTGGCACCTTCCAGCCCCTCTATCATCATAGTGAGAGCGTCACTATTGGATTTCTCCTGAAAAGAAATGTAAGAGCCACACGATAGAATCCAGATTCAAATGACTGATATCCCAGAGACCCAGAGGCAGCTGCTTGGATCCACACAGAGTAGACGCTGTGAAGTAACATCTCAGGAATGACAAATGTGTTCCCCAAGCTGCCAGGAGTTCTGCTGGGGCAGGCTTCACTCGTCAGGCCTCTCCAGAATTGCCCAGGCTGAAGACAGCGACTTCACCTGAGATTACATCCCCAGGTTGTGAGTTCCTGGAGCAGTCACATTGAAAGACTCACCAATACTGGACCCCCTTGCCACAGCACTTCCAAAGGCTGGTCTCAGCTCCAGAACCCCACCTTCTTCCCTGCTCAATCCTGCTTCTGCCCCATTGCTCACGGGTGTTGATCCCAAGAGCACTCCCCCAAAACCCCCCCATGCACTCATCTCCATCTATGGGTCTGCTTCACGCCTTCTTTTGGAACCATTTGCTCTAAAATTGTAGGCTTACAGGGATGCCCACTCATCTTTGCAGCATGTATAGTATAACCATCCTGGAAAAGTTGCTGGGAGCATCCTGATCTGGAGGGACCCAAGGTATGGCCCCAAGCAGGTGTGGACCCTCTGGACTCCAGTCCGTGAGCACTGTGTCTTCTGGGGATGCCTGCATTCTGCTTCAGGACCCTGCTGTTCTAGGTGTTGATTGCATCCTCAATTGTTCAAAGGATGATCTTTAAGAACTATGTCTTATATTTACTTTTCGTTTGTATTGAAGTTGTATAGGCACCGAGTTGAAAGAATCAAATGATTCTGCAAAGCTGATGTGACAGAGACTGCTTGTTGATTACTGGCATTAAGCCTCATCTTCTTTAATATCAGGGCTCCAGTATCTTAGCTGAGCACATGGCTCACAGCTAGACCCTATGGTTCCCAGCTTCCCATGCAGCTGTGGTCCATGTGCCCACATCCTGACCAATGGATGCATGGCCCTTCTGGGGCGTGTTCCTATCAGTTATGCATGTGTGCTCTCCTGACCCAGTCCTCCTTCCCTCTGGCTGGGAAGACAAAAACTAGAATGGCTGCCTTAGCCCCACAGGTGGAAGCTACGTTTTAAGAATCATAAAGATGCCTTCCAACCCAGATTGCTTCTCTCGAGATCACATCAAACAAGAGAAACTTACACCTATCTCATTTAAGTTTCTATATTTTGGTGTCTTTTTGCTAAAGCAGCTTAGCCCTTTAATTTCATCCATATTGCTTGTTTAAACAAACAATTGTATGTTTAAACAACATACAAACAGTCTTCCCCATCCTCTTTTCTTTTTCTCAGAAGCACCACCATGTGTTTAAATATTACGTTTCTATTCGATATGTCATGTTTAGGCATTATCTATTGAGTTTCCAATTTGGAAGATGAATATTTCACCCTTTCCTTCTCTCCCACCTTCACCTCAGCCTCCCTTCTCCCATATATACTCAGCACCCACTCCTCCATCTTCCAAATATACTTATGTTGTAATTTTGGATAGATCAATAGATATTTAATATTTATACAATTATGACACTGCAAGTGGTATATAAAACAGTATATGGGCCAGGTACGGTTGCTAAAGCCTGTAATCCCAGCACTTTGGGAGGCTGAGGCAGGCAGATCACAAGGTCAGGAGATGGAGACTATCCTGGCCAACACAGTGAAATCCCGTCTCTACTAAAAATACCAAAAAAACTAGCCAGGCGTGGTGGTGGGCGCCTGTAATCCCAGCTGCTTGGGAGGCTGAGGCAGGAGAATGGCCTGAACCCGGGAGGCGGAGCTTGCAGTGAGTCGAGATCGTGCCACTGCACTCTAGCCTAGGCGACAGTGAGACTCTGTCTCAAAAAAAAAAAAAAACCATAAAACAAAAAACAGTGTATGATGGACGCTTTTACTTTCTTGAATAACATTTTGTTTTCCCTTTGAACTTTAATTCTTTACATTTGCTTAGCATCCCATTTGCTTGCTATTAATTCAACCCTAAACAATGTCCCTTTTATGTGATCTCCTCTCAATATATTCAAACACACTAGGGATATCATTAGTTTCATCTGGTTGAAGAAATCTTCCTAGGGCTTTCTCTTTTTTTTTTCTTTTCTTTTTTCTTTTTTTTTTTTTTTTCCGAGACAAAATTTTGCTCTTGTTACCCAGGCTAGAGTGCAATGGCACAATCTCGGCTCACCACAACCTCTGCCTCCCGAATTTGAGTGGTTCTCCTGCCTCAGCCTCCTGAGTAACTGGGATTACAGGCATGCACCATCATGCCCGGCTAATTTTGTAGTTTTAGTAGAGATGGGATTTCTCCATGTTGGTCAGGCTGGTCTCAAACTCCTGACCTCAGGTGATCCATCTGCCTTGGCCTCCCAAAGTGCTGAGATTACAGGCGAGAGCCACCATGCCCAGTCCCCAGGGCTTTCTGAGTATGGTTCCCTCTGGATTGGCTGCTCACTAAGCCTGACGTGTGTGTGTCCCGTCTGCCATCTTATAACTGGATATCAGTTTTGGTTCTGTGTCTTCTGGTTGCCATGCAAGTCTTGCTGCCTTCGACAGCTGCAAAGGCTGCTGTGGCTACATGACATAGCATGTTTCCTTAGTCTCAGTGGAGAGGACTCTGCACAGAAGTATCCTCTTGGTGAAGGGCTTCTCCTGAGAGCATTAGCAACCTTCTGCACAATGAAGGGATTGGAAGTCTCCAAGCTGGATGAATTTCTTCATTCTGGGATTTCAAACTTCAAACTCTTCCTGGTAGGCAGAAAAATGGACTCCAGTTAACAGCCTTTTCAAAAACATGAATTCAAGATATTACTGTTTAATTGCTTCAATTCAATATTCTCTTGACTACATCATTGCATATGGACACTAGTCAATCTTCAATTTGACAGAATCCTCAAATATCTTGGGTATGGCACTGATGCACAATCTTTTGGTCCTTGTCCAAGTACAGGTTTAGGTATAACTTATCAAGAATGCCTGGAATCTAAACAGCCTAGTTTAGAGCTTAAAAAGGGCCACCTTCCTCTATGCCCTTCGCTGCCAACATAGTCAGAGCATGCCCCAGCTGCCAGCGGGCTCTGAGAAGACCACTTTCTTTGGTGTATTATATTACAGGCTAAACAACACCCCTAAACAACAACAGAAACCCTCTGAGGTTTCCCAATGCCTTCAAGTGGCTCTGGGAAGGCACTGGAAGGTTCTGGATGAAATTACAGGCTAAGCTGCTTTAGCAAAAAGATACACAGAATACAGAAGACTAAACTACCCAGGGAGTCTGGGAGAAAAGTTAAAGAGGAAACTGGTCAACAATTGTCAGCCTTATCTTCTCTTCAATTATCTTTCCTAAATTCCAGTATAATTTTGGTTGCTTGAACGATCAGTGTGGTCTGATGAGAGCCTATCAGCTGAGAGTAGCAGGAGAAAGAAGTGAAGATAATTATTTCCCACTTGGAGCTGAATAAAGTGAAGATAAACCACTAAATGCAACTCCCTAAACATACACACACACACACGCGCGCGCGTACGCACACACACACAGAGCAATATACAAACTCAAAGCTTGATCATTTCAGTCAGGCTACCGATATTTCAAAATTGCATGGGAGGAAATTGTTATGAGTTGAATTCCAGTTGAATTTCTAAATGGAGATGCCTTTGACATTTGTGCTTTTATACCTGCAGTCATTACCTCACGTTTCTGAACATCTTCTATAGAGCCTATGCCAGGCGCTGCTGGCTGCATACACAGGTGACTAACAACAAATCAAGGTGGGACACATTAAATAGCCAACGGGATGGGAGAGGAGGAGATGGGACTTTATCAGGGTTTCAAAGAAAAGATGCAATGCCTTGGAGGGGCAAGGAGTCTGTGCAAGGGGAGTGGCATGAACTTGGGGAGCAGGGGAAGAGGTGGGCCTGGCATGAATCTGGCACACTCAGAGAGCAGTGAGTTTGCATAGCAAAGCGGATTAAGGTATAGGAGTAATAAGGGCCCCTGTGAGGGGGTAAATGGACTCTAAATTTCGGTTGATTTAAGTTGGTCAATGCCATCTTGAAGGCACTGGGAAACCTCGGAGGGTTTCTGTTGTTGTTTAGGGGTGTGGTTTGGTTGGGGAGGGAAGGAAATGTGATATATTCAAGACGCTGCTTTGGGATGAGTCGTTTGACCGTGATGTACGATGGATCAGGATGGAGAGAGAGCCGGAGTGTTGGGATTGCTGCGGAGGCAGGGTGAGGAGCTGGGGGCTCTGCGCTGAGGCTACCCATGACCTACAGGCTGTGTGAGCCACGTGTTTCCCATCTTGTCTCCACTCATCTTCATCATGCCCTGTGAAGTTGGTATCTGGCCCCGTCTTACAGGTCAGGAAACCAGGAGCAGGCAAGGTCCAAGGCCACGTAACTGGTACATGCACAAGTGGGACTGGAACCCATTTTCTGGTCTTGACTTGGAAGTCCATGTTCTTTCTACTATGACACATCAGCCTCTTGTTTTAAAGAAAACGGTGAATAATAGCGGTGACAGAGGACGTGGGAGGGACCCTATCTGGAACTGAGTTAACTATCCTTGCAGACTCAGCGCCCTGACATTGTACCTCGATCGCATGAGTAAGTCCATATCCTGTTACTTCCCACCTGGGACTTAGGGAGTAAAACCCGTTCCGTGCTGTAGGAATCTCCCTGAGTGCTAAGTCTTGTGATCGCGGTGAGATGGAAAGTGAGTAGCCAAACATGTTTCAGGTTTGTGGGAAATTGCAAAGGACAAGACAGAAATCATAAAGACGCAATTGAATTACGCTGAGCCGTGGCCCCTGGGATAACAGCTGTTTTCCAGGTCTACAATCGTTCTCATTAGGAAATTAAAAGCTCGAAGCTCCCCGTCCGCGGCCTCGCGCCGCTGGGCCACGTGGTGACAGGAAGCCCTGTGTTTGCACAGGTGGGGGAGCGAGGAGGCTTGCAAAGTGGGTGGCTGGAAGCTCTGCCTGGAGCGCAGGTGCAGACCCCGGCAGAGGCCCGAGTGTTCTGGCGCTGTCAGCTCCCCTCTGCAGAGGGTGGCCTGGAAGGCAGCCCTCCTCCAGCGCTGGGTTAGCTCAGGGCCTGATTCAGGGAATGGTCGCGGGGCTCTGTCTCCACGGAGGGATGTGGAAGGATTTGGTCCCGGGCGAGGCCAGTTCCTCCTTCCGAGCAAGTCCCAAAAAATGACCTCCAGCAGGATACCTCTGTACACAGCTAAAAGCAACCCAAACTAAACAACATTCCTTTTGAGGACACAGGGAGGAATGTCAACTATTTCAAAAAGGACAAGTGTTTAAAAGCAAAGGGAAAAAGCATCACGAGACCCAGGAAAGGGACCTCCTCCAGTTCCGGGTTTGGGGAGGTAGAGGCCAGGCTGGGGGCACCTCGGATGCAGGCACGGCGTTGTCAGGGTTCTGGTTTCCAGGTTGCCAGGTGAGTCCATGGGAGTTGATATAATTATTAAGAAAAAACAAACAAATCTCCATAGAAACCGTAGGGGGCGTGCACGGACCAACGGGGAGAGTATGTCAAGAACCTAAGATTATTATTAATCCATTTCTGTTCATCCAGGTGCAAAAAGAGAGACTGGAGGGAGATGTATGCCAGGACCCCCGGCCGGCCCTCTTAGCTTGCTGGAGGGCCTGGGTGCAGCCCACTGACCCGGCCTTCACCGTCTGCTGATCTCTTGGCTGTGGAGCCACTGATGCCCGCGTGTAAAGGGCACAGACCTGGACAGAAATTGTTCATTGAAATGAGTAATGCTAGAAAAATTCACTTGAACATGGAGAACGGTAATAAATATTTAACTCGATCGAACATGTAGATGTCAATGATCATTTCGTCTATTAAAGGACATTTAATATCAAATAGAAAGTCAGAAAACTTAAATTTGGGAGCCTGACCTACAAGGAAACAGCTTTGTAATCTCAAGAAATTAATTTTCTCCCCGGAGGCAGAATCAGCCAGGTATTCCTTTTATGGCTTCTTTTCCCTCCTTTCCTTCTTTTATGGCTTCTTTTCCCTCCTTTCCTTCTTTTATGGCTTCTTTTCCCTCCTTTCCTTCTTTTATGGCTTCTTTTCCCTCCTTTTCCTTCCCTTTTCCTCCACTTCCCTCCCGTCTGCTGTCTTTTCCTCCTTCTCTTTCCTCTCCGCCCCTTTCCATTTTGTTTTGTTTTACTTTCTTTCTTTGCTAACCTGACACATCGTGTCCACTCCGAAAGAACACAAAATGTTTAGAGTTTAGGCTACGTGACCTCAGAGACACCGCTGGCACTCACATTCCTGCCCTGCGTGGGTCGGGGCAGGGCCCTGGGACTTGTAGTCACGACACCAGGCAGCGGCCGCCCTCTGCAGCTGAGACTGTCCCACTCAGAGCCATCTGGGGGCTTCCTCGGATATTTCCCATGCCTTATCTTGTTTCTCTCTTTTTCCTTTTTACTTTCTTTCTTTCTTTCTTTTCTTTCTTTTTTTCTTTTTCTTTTCTTCGAAGAGAGAAACAGGCATGAGCCTCCATGCATGGCTTCTCTCTTCAATGTTTAAAAAAAAATCTCAACTTTTCCATACCTTGTGTTTAAAACACAGAACTAGAGCCATAGAAAACCAGGGGAAGAGAAAGAGGGGAAAAAAAAAAAGGCAAAGAGATTAAGATAAATGTGACTTTATGGTAGTCTGAGAAAAGCCAATTGACCACAATTACAATAAAACAATGTATCTTTAAATGTGTCCTGTGAACTTCTCTCACAGCCAAATTCATAGGATTAAAACGTGCTCCTGGTGAGATGTCACCATTCGTGGTGTGACTGGAAGGTAACACTTAGCTCAACAAAAACGTATTGAGGAACATCAGTGTGCCTGTGTTAGCCCTGGAAAAAAGAAATGAACAAATCAGACAATGTCCCTGCCCTCAACGACCTTACATGGGGAAAACAAGAACCAACTTCATATTAGGAACTCTAGAACATCAAGCCAGGCTGAGACGGGGGAACTTCACAGAGGAGGTGGCCACGGGGGCTGAGGGGGCATTGACACCATGACAGAATGGTCAGAAAGTTTTCTCTTCTGGGGAGACATTGGGTTTTTTGTTCATTTGTTTTTGTTTTATGTTTTGTTTTTTTGAGACAGGGTCTTGCTCTGTCGCCCAGGCTGGAGAGCTGTGACCCGGTCATGGCTCACTGTAGCCTCGACCTCCTGGGCTCAAGCGATCCTCCCATTTCAGCCTCCCATGTAGCTGGGTTGACAGGACTGTGCTACCACACTCCACTACTTAAAATATATATATATATATATATTTTTAGAGTTGGGGTCTCGTTATTTTGCCTAGGCTGGTCTTGAACTCTGGGCTCAAGGGATCCTCCCGCCTCGGCCTCCCAAAGTTCTGGGATTACAGGCATGATCGGTGGCTCCCAGCTGCTGGGGAAACAGTTGACCTGAGCCCTGAGTGAACGGGAGAAGCAGCCAGGTGCACATCTCTTGAATGAGCTTCCTTGGTAGAGGGAACGGGCCGCCGCTGACTGACCCCTGAAGCAGCTGAGATGTTCCTGGCCTGACTGAATATCAGTGGAGGCCTATGTGGCTGGAGCCACTATATGATTTGCAAGGCCCAGTGCAAAATGAAAATGCAGGGTCTCGTGTTCAAAAATTATTTAAACCTTCAAAAAGACAACAGCAGAACACTGAACCGATTGTGGGGCGCCTCCAAGCTGGGGCCCTGGGTGACCGTACGTGTCACCTGGCAGCTCTAAAGGCAGCAAGGTGGGTGACGAGGTCAGTCTGAGGACTTCAGGCCGATCCGATCCGATGGCTTGGTGAGCCATTGTGGGGACCTTCGATTTTCCTCCAAGTGCAGCAGGAAGCCATTGACAGGTTCTGAGTGGGGAGGGGGTGACCCGATAGCCTTCTAGCAGGATCTCTGACTCCCATGTGGAGGGGAGCCTGGGGAGATTAGAGTCACAGCAGGGACACCAGTCAGGAGTTCGTGCAGGGGCCTGGAGAATGGCAACAACTACAACAGAGAAAGAAGGACATGCCAGGTGCCGTGACTCACGCCTGTAATGCCAGCACTTTGGGAGGCCGAGGCAGGCGGATCACCTGAGGGCAAGAGGTCGAGATCAGCCTGGCCAACATGGCAAAACCCCATCTCTACTAAAAATTAGCCGAGTGTGGTATCTTGCGCCTGTAATCCCAGCTACTCGGGAGGCTGAGGCAGGAGAATCACTTGAACCTGGGAGGCAGGGGTTGCAGTGAGCTGAGAAGGCAAAGAGCCTTCACTCCAGCCTGGGTGACAGAGGGAAACTCTATCTCAAAATAATTTAATAAAAGAGAAAGAAGGACACCGCTCTGTCACCATAATTGGATGCAACGCTGCCCTCACCACCCCCAGTATTCGGAGCTTTCTGTGTGTTCTTTGGCTCCAGCCATGAGTGAAACTGCTCTTGGGCTGGAGTAGATGTGGGTCTCATGCTAAAAGATGTGGGGCAGAAAGAGAAGCCGGGGCTGCAGGCACCCTTTAGCTTCCAGAACGCATGCACCTCTGCTGCTGTGACGCCCAGTGAGGACAGGAAGCAGAAAGAACATAAGTACATCCTGCAGGAAAATCCTTCCTGCAGGGCCCTTGCTTGGAATTCCATTTCTCTTTCTTTAAAGGAAAAGGAAATTCCTGAGGGCTTAAAGAATGTCTGTCAGTGCCTCCCTCAGGTGTCACAAGAGGGGAGGTTTGGAATTCTAACGGAGCTGAGCCGAAAGGAAGGGCCAGGCTTGAGGTGTGACCTAGTAGGTGGCCTGTGTAGGGTGCGACTGCATGCCCCTCCGCCATGGAGGGACCCAGGAGACGCTGCCTTCTGAACAGTGCTGTGAGGGCAGACTTAGGTGGCACTATGGGAGGGAGATCAAGGATGCTCCTCCCCGAAGCAGGAGGAAAAAGTGATTAAGACACAAAAAGGAAGAGGAAAGAGCAATGAGTGGATGAAAATGACCTGATACATCAATACAACAGAATAATATTCAGCAACAGAAAGAGTTACAGATGAACAATACACACAACATGGAGAATCTGAAATAATGTATGCTACGTGAGGAAGTCAGACAGGAGTACTGTTGTGTGACTCCACTCACACAGCACTTCAGAAGATGCAAAAGCCCAGCCTTATAACAGGAAGCAGATGAGTCCATGGTTGCCAGGGATGAGGAGTGGAAGGGGGAGCCAGGAGAGGGAGGATGGAACTTTTGGGGTTGCTAGATATTTTCATTGCCTTCTTTGTGCTGATGGTTTAATGGGTATAATTCATACATCAAAATTTATCAAATTGTACAGCTTAAATATATGTACTTCATTGCACTAATTGTATCTTGATAAAACTATACTTTTTTAAAAAATAAAAAAGGGCCGGGCGCAGTGGCTCACGCCTGTAATCCCAGCACTCTGGGAGGCCGAAGTGGGTGGATCACGAGGTTAGGAGATCAAAACCATCCTGGCTAACACGGTAAAACCCCGTCTCTACTAAAAATACAAAAAATTAGCCAGGCATGGTGGTGGGCACCTATAGTCCCAGCTATTTGGGAGGCTGAGGCAGGAGAATGGTGTGAACCCGGGAGGCAGAGCTTGCAGTGAGCCGAGATCACGCCACTGTACTCCAGCCTGGGCAACAGAGCGAGACTCCGTCTCAAAAAAAAAAAAAAAAAAGGAGTAGAGTAGTAGAGTAGGACAAGGGGACGAGCATCATTAGCCAGCCATTTATGAACCACAGATACACTTTAATATGGATTCGTGCCTATTCACAGCAACGTTACGGTTACTTCTTACCTACATTTGTACAAGAAGGAAGAGGTCGAGTAACTTGCCTAAGGTCACACATTTGGAAACAGAGGAATTTGGCTTCAAAGCCAAGCTCCTGGTTTTTCCATCTTGTCAAAACCATGATAGTGGGGTTGGTTTTTTGTTTTGTTTTATTTTGTTTTGTTTTTAATGGTCACATACTACTCTCTCCTCATTGACTTTTCCCCTTCATTCTGTGTGGGCTCCAACTGCTTCAGCCAGTAAGTGTGAGGAAAGTGACTATGTAACTTCCGCTGCTAGGTCCGAGAAAGCGACACCGCGTCTATGTCTTCTAGCCTCTTGGGAGTCTTGTGCTTGAAATACTTGCTCTTAGAATGTTTCCTCTTAGAACCTATCAGCCGTGCTATGAGAAGCCCAAGCCATGTGGAGAGGCCACATGCTTGTAAGTGCTTTGGTCAACAGTCCCGGTAAGCCCAGCTTGGAGGAGCCCAGCTAGGCATGCAGGAGAAGACACCATCTTGAAAGTAGATCCTCCAGCCTCAGTTGTTCCAGTCTTCCCAGCTGAGGCCCCAGACACCACGGAGCAGAGACAAGCCGTCTCTACTGTGTCTTTTCCAAATTGTCAGTCCGCAGAATATGTAAGCCTACTCTAAAGGCTATTGTTTTATGCCACTAAATTTGGAGTCGTTGGTTATGCTAGACAACTACAGTAGTAATTTTGTCTTGGGCTGACTTGATGGTATAAATGGATCTAAGCAATAGATCCACAGTTTGGGACTATATTGACTACAAAAACAAATTAATCCTTCATCTGTTATCAACTCTAGTCCAGTTTTATAGAAATGTCATGTGGTCTCTTAAATGCTGTCGTTCAAATAAGACCTTCTTGGGCCAAACAGCCAATACATCTTCTTATGCAAGTTTAAATAAAGTCTTTCTGGCTTATGTGAGATCATGAAAGCCTCCTTTTGACACAATAATCCCATGCTCTGTAGTCTGTAAAGTCATTTGGAATTACATGGCAAATGACATTTATAAAGCAACAACTAGCTGGTGAAAGCAACGTTAAATCAGAACATTTTAATAACTTCAATTTTTATCAAGAGCAGTATGTTTTAGGCTGTATTTCTTAAACAAGAAGGCTTGGTCAAGTTTATATTTATTCAGACACCCAAACCATGTCCAGATTACATTTGAACATTTCTTTGAGGGCTCTATGTCCCATTTAATTGCTTTTGACAAGCGTGATACCCTCTAAATCTAAATAATGTGTTTCCCCTGAAAACCCCCTCAGCTAAAAACACATTGTACTGCAAGTAAAATGGTTGCATCATCTAAATTCCGTTATCTGTAGCATTTTGTAAAAGGCCATGAACTAAGGACGTACCCTTGTTCTTGATCTCAGGGTGTCTGAAACAAGGCTTGAGCATGAAGCCATGAGGGTGCTGCCCTGCAGCCAGGGGTCCGGCCGCGCGTCCAGGACTTGATCTCCAGGCTCGTAGCTCACCAAGGTGGGATGCAGCAGCTTGCAACTTCTTGGGGGAAAATAATTCTTGAGAAATAATTTCAAGGGGTAAACTGGTGATTTTTTGGACAGAGCTTGGGAGAATATCTGGGGCAGAACCAGAAGAAGGGAGAATGTGTAAGAGCTAAAAGGAGGCAACAATAGGAGCTAAGAAAGAAGGCAGGAGAGGAAAGAGTGGGCTTAGAGCAGGGCAGGGTGGTGAAGTAACACCTAGAACTCTGAAAACCCTTGTCTCCAACTGTGGCTGTCTTCACAAATCCCGACGGCAAAGGCTGCATGACAGTCCTGGTAACCCCTGTGCCTCGAGGGCCTTTGGCCCTGCCCAAACCCATGGTCATGCTGCTGTGTTGGACCCATGAACTGCAAATCCCTTTAATGAGTGTGTGCCGAGGACTATGGCAGAAACGCACACGGGAGACCTGGGTACTGCAGTGGCCGTTGTCTGGGAAGATTAAGTGGCTCTGGTGGCTTCCATGCTGCCATCTGACTGTGGTCACCTTGAAAGTTCAGTCTTCACTTGTTTTTATCAGTGTGGCTAGCCTTGCTTCTGTTCTTAGGTTAAAAATACAACAGGGAAAACCCACTCCACCACCACAAAGCTTAAGACCTGGACGTGGCTGGAGGTTGGTTTTATGAGCTTGTCAGAAATGAATCATCAAGCTACTTGAAGCCAGAGACTCCAGGAAATCTATACATTTGATAATGCTTGTTTTTGCTTAATTTAGTGAAGCAAGACCAGAGTCAAACCTGCTGCCATGCACAAGGCAGGCAGATTTTTATAAAAACAGAAGGTTTGTCCTCAAGATTCCCAAACGCCTGTGTCATCAGGCTCTGCCTAGATCTATTGAAGGCCCAGCCTCCTGTGAGAAGCACAGTTGCAATTCAAGCCAAGTTCAACTGGATTGAAAGCTCCTTGGGGGTGGTTACTGCACCTCATACAGCTTTGTGTTCCTCAGAGTAAGCATGTGTGTAAGATCAGGTTCCCCAGACACAACTCTGTGAGGTGAGGACGGAGTGGAGGTGTTTGCTAAGTAAGTATGCCGGGGAAGGCTGGGCAGGAGTGAGGGAAGCAGGATGGTGAGGGGGAGAAGAGCCACGCCAGGGAGTTATCTCAGGCTGTGGCCCGTGGGGTGCCGCCAGCCAGATCCTGCAGGGACCTCAAGAGGATAAGGCACCCGGCAGAGCTTGTCCCAGCTGGCAGCAAAGGACCTGAGCTTTCCTATTCTCCAGGCGTGAAGCCCCTAAGAAATATGGCCAATATTTTCTTCCATGGGAATATAATTTGGGTAGGGCTCAAGATCTGGAAAATGATGTGTGAGCTGATTGTTTTGCCACCTGCCACGCAGGTGTTCAAACACGGCAGAATGTGAGTGAGCTTCTCCACTCCTGGTAAGGATCAATGGGGTTCCGAAGGCTGAGTTCCTCCCACATTGGTGCTCCTCAGGGAGTGAGCCTCATGGCCCTGGAGTTCTCCTTTAGACTAGCTCAACAAAGCGGGGCGTGTCCTAGCTATCCAAGAAAACCATGCTCCTTACATATTTAGCTATTATGATTGCTTGCCACCACAGCAGTGCTAGCTTCTATGGTACAAAGAAATCAGAAAAAAAATGAACTGGATCCAGTCTATATTGAATGGCTGTTTTCATGAATTCAGTTACCTATGCCACAAATATGTACCGTGTGCCTTCTGTGCTCCAGGCATCATGCTGGGGTTTTGGAGACACAGAGCAGCAAAATATATAGTTTACAAATGAGTGGACATTCTTGAAACAAAGGCTGGGAGGGATGGAGGGAAGTGTGAGCCTGGAGGCTTAAGCAGGAGTCCTGCTGGGAGCCGTCTTGGTGAAAACTGCGCTAGTGACCAAGCATTTTCACTGCTCATCTACCGCGGGGGCTCTATGCCTCTTAAAATCTTATCAATGTCCTCATTTTCTTCCACTGCATCCTAGGAGAACCAAAGCCCACAAGATGAAAACATGTTCAGACACACCCTTTCTCACTCCAAATCACAACTTTCACGTCAAGCTCCCCTCAAGGCGATGCGCTTCCTAAAACTGGGTGAGTGTGTTCTTTCAGGTGTATTGTCCATTTTTCTTGCCCTTTTTCTAAATTCTTTTATCTTTCGGGAACATGAGACTCACATAAAATAATAAAGGGTTAGGTTATCTTTTAAAATCCACAGTAGGTTAGCAATATTTACCTCCTTCTCACTTCAGTTATTGTGTGCAAGCTTTTATTATTGGCATGACATTTTTAAGTTCCTCAATTGACCACATGTTGGGGTTCATTTTTTGATGTGCAGTATCTTGTAATCCTAAGAGTACAATCCTTAAAAGGAGAGAGAAGGCCGGGTGCGGTGGCTCACACCTGTAACCCCAGCACTTTGGGAGGCTGACGAAGGTGGAGCACAAAGTCAAGAGATCGAGACCAGCCTGGCCAACATGGTGAAACCCCGTCTCTACCCAAAATACAAAAATTAGCCGGGCGAGGTGGCGGCGCCTGTAGTCCCAGCTACTCCGGAGCCTGAGACAGGAGAATCGCTTGAATCCAGGAGGCGGAGGTTGCAATGAGCCGAGATCAGTCACTGGACTCCAGCCTGGTGACAGAGCGAGACTCTGTCTCAAAAATAAATAAATAAATAATAAAAATAAAAATAAAAAATAAAAGGAGAGAGAAACGCCCTAAGAATGGTGCCCCAGTTCATAATCTCTACTTGGGTTCAGCATTGTAGAAATGTAGGTTTTTCCAGCCTGCCTGTCTCTCTAGGGTTCAAATTGCCTGATTGAGGTAATGTCGATTCCTTTTTTTTGATGGATTTAAATTTTCTGGCTTAGACTAACATCCACCAGATATCCAAGCCAGTGGCACAGCCCAGCCACGTTTCGTCACCACCTGAAGTTCAGGATGTGCTCCCATGGCCCACGGGCTTTGAGCTGGAACTCCTGCTTCCCTGGGGAGGCACAGGCACATCCGTGTGCTCGGGGTGTTTGCTGAGAGCTGTCCCCTAAAGGGCCCCACACGGAGGAATGGGCTCGGCCCCCTGGATGGTGCTGGGGCAGGGGAAGGTCACAGATGGGTCTCAAGCAGAAGTACGATGGTAAGAGTGAATAACAGTCCAGGTTTATCACACTCAGACATGGAATATAGTACTGTTTCCACAGTCTAAGAGAAATAACCATTTCATGAAACTCTATAAATAATTTATACTCTTTAAAAAAAATTCGAAGAGGAAATATTTTATGCCACCACTTAAGAATTTGTAACTTCAAATTGAAGTCGTGAGGTTTGCGTCCCTATTCCACAATTTATTGACTCTATGACCACTTAAGAATTTGTAACTTCAAATTGAAGTCGTGAGTTTGCATCTCTATTCCACAATTTATTGACTCTATGACTCTGATCATGTTATGCAAAGTGTAAATAATACGCAGAGTGAGAACAATCATAACGATGTTATGGGCTGAACTGTGTCCCCCAAAGGACACGCTGAGTCCTAAGCCTTAGGATCTGTGAACGGGCCTTATTTAGAGACCCTACTACACACCTAATGAAGTTAAGGTGAGGTCACGAGGGTGGGCCCTAGTCTAACATGACTGTCCTTAAGAGAAGAGAAGAGAAGCAGAGACAAGTGCGGAGAAGGCTACGTGAAGATGGAGGCAGAGACTGTAGTGATGCAGCTGCAGCAAGGAGCTGCCAACCACGGCTGGGAGAGAGGCCTGGAACAGACTCTCCCAGACCCTTCAGAGGAAGCATGGCTCTGCTGACCCCTTGATTTTGGACGTGTAGCATCTAGAACTGTGAGAGAAGAAATCTGTGTTGTTTTAAGCCACCCAGTTTGTGGTATTTTGTTACGGCAGCCCTGTGAAACTAAAACAATACCTGGCGTGCCTTTCGCAAAGGAAATGGTGCATGGGTGCCCTTTGGAAGCTATTATAGAAGGTTATTATTATTAGGACACTTTCTCTTGTGTGGAAACAGAAACAGAAAACTTAACTCATACTCACTTCAGTTTTTTAAACAAGGAAATTTACTGACTCAAGAAGTAAGTGAGTTGAGGCCTGGAGGGACTCAGGAGTGCAGATGAGTTTCTCGGTTCTGCTTTCCAGAATATTTCTTCTTGTTCTAAGGACTCGTGTGGTAACTTCTTGCCACTCCAGACACACATCCTCCGAAATTCAGATTCAGAGGAAAAGAGTATGTCCCCCGTAGCTCCCAAAGAAGTTCAGGATTGTACCAACACAAGTCACAAGCCCATTTCTTAACCAATAACATGGCCAGGGGATGTAACGCTCCACGTGGCCAAGCTGAGTCACGTGCAGCAGCAGAGATAGGGCCTGAGCCGCTCTCAACCATATGCCCTGAGCGTGGGAGAGCAGAGATTCCTCAAAAGAAGTTCATGAACTACTAAAAGAAAGGGAAATCAATATCCCATATCCTCCTTCAATTTCTTTGCCCTCCTTCAAAGCAAGATGTCTGCAAAGAGTTTTTTCTATTGTCACAACCTCTCCGCCTCTTGTCATCCCCAAGTGGGTTTCTGTCCCATCACCTCCAGAATGCAAAGCCAGGTCTCCAGTCTGTCCTCTCTGCTCTTGGCCTCTCGTCAGGTCGTCCCGGTGGCCCCTCCCTTCTTCCTGCGCACCTGCCCCTCACCCTGTGCTGTCTGACCCTGCTCCCTCTTGCCCTCTCAACACCTTGCTGGCTTCTCAACATCGCAGGGCTGCCGGCCTCCCTTGGCCGCGCTCTCCCTAGCTGCCTGAGCACTCAAACACAGCTGCATGCCACTGGCCCCAGATGAAACCCCCAACCCTGACCTCTATCCTGGGCTCCAGATTTACAGCCCTTCCTGCCCATGTCACCTTCAGAACATATCCGGCCTCCACTCGCGTTCCCACATTGCTCCATCGGACGCATCTGCCTTGGTCCCGGCCAGCAGGATGGTATCCCCTGGTCTCCCGCCTCAATCTCCCTTCCAGTCTCCTGGCTTCCTCCCTGGCCAGAATGATTTGATTTGGAAACACAATTCAGATTCTGTTACTCCGCTGCTTCCTGCCCTCCACCAACTTTCCACTGCACTTAAAATGGAAGGAAAATGACAGCCCAAGTCTTTACTGTAGCCTCCGGAGTTGCATATGCTCTGGCCCCTGCCTCCTGGAGCTCTCCTCTCCTGCCTTCTTTGATCCATCCGGAGCAGAGCGATGGGAGTGGCCAGCCCTAGGTGCAGGCTGTAAGTGCGTGCACTGACCACAGAATATTAACAGATTGGTAAAATCATCGCAGTTGGTATGATTTTTATTATCACCATGAGTTAGCAACTCTAAACAACCTCAGGGATAAAATACTCCTTCCTTGAAAAATAAAGCATTTGTTGGTCTGAGTTATAAGCTATTGCTGAATGTATGTGGAATTTTAACAATGTATAGGTAAGCTTAAAATTAGCACATTTCTATTACTTATCCTTTAATAGACATTGCATTTTACATGGAAGTTAATTTAGAGATCCCCCCAGGCACAGCAGTCAGGGAAGGTGCCGCTACACACTGGTTTTGAGAGTGACTGTGTAACAGTTTGTGACCGTTCAAGCTCTCTTTGGGCACAGTGTGCCTCTGATCCAATGATCCCATCATGCTTGCAAAGATGAAAAACAGAGGTTGACTTACTTCAATTCAGTTTTCTATGTGGCTCTTAGAAGTCTTTAGTTTCAAAAAAAAAAGTCTTCTTTTTAAATTGCTGGCTATTTTATAACTTACAAACAATAAAAAATAATGATGGCTCTGGATTGCTACGTGATTATTACAGGAAAGGATTTTGTCATACAGAGGAAGCAAGCATTAATAAGCACCTCCCGGCCTTGCTCTATTTCCTTGGACACATCGAGCTTGATCTGGACTGTGAGCCTTCACTCTAGCTCAGTGGTTCTCAACCAGGGCAGTTTGGCCCCCAGGACATTGGCAATGGCTGGGGACATTTTGACCATCACCACTAGGGATGGGGTATGGGAGTTGCCACTGGCATCCGGTGGTCAGAGCCCCAGGATGCTGCTGAGTGTCCTGCAGTGCACAGGACAGTGGCCCAAAGGAAAGAATTATCTGGTCCAAAATGCTGATAATGCCAAAGTGAGAAGGTTTAGAAACGCTGCTGTCCTCTCTGCCTAGAACACGCCTGCATGAGAGTTTCTCGCGGCTCATTCCTTGACACTGAAGTCTCAGAATCAAAGGAACCTCCCTGTAGAGGTTTTCCCCTGACCAGCCCTCCAGAGCAGAACTGAGTCGGTGTTGAAGGGTGGAATGGGTTTGAATGTGAAGGAATGGAAGCAAGAGCAATGCAGCCAGAGGAAATTTCATGAGCAGAGGTGTGAAAGTTGACGCAGTGTGGTGCAAAAGAAAGCAGCAAGAATTTTGCTTTGACTGGACGGGGGATATGGAAGGCGAGTAACGGAGAACAAGGTTCCAGTGGCAGTGGGGGCTGGGTGCTCCAACACACCAGAACTGTTGGCTGAGGTGTTGGGCCTCCCTGAGCTGTGGACGCGAAGCTGCTAAGAGCTTTGAAGAATGCAGGCGAGATGACTGGAGCTTCAGGAAAAGGAATCTTGAGACACTGCTGAAGAAGAATCAGGTTTTTGGCTAAATCAGTGCAGTGACTCACACCTGTAATCCCAGCACTTTGAGATGTCGAGGCGGGAGGATGCTTGAGGCCAGGAGTTTGAGATTAGCCTGGGCAACATGGCAAGATTCTGTCTCTGAAAACAAATTAGCTGGGCATGGTGGACATGCCTTTAGCCCCAGCAACTTGGGAGGCTGAGGGAGGAGGATGCTTGAGCCCAGTAGACTGAGGCTGCAGTGAGTTGGGATTGCACCACCGCACTCCAGCCTGGGTGACAGAGTTAGATCCTGTCTTAAAAGATAAATAAAGAAGAAGAGGGCTGGGTGTGGTGGCTCAGGCCTGTAATTCCAGGATTTTGGGAGGCCAAGGTGGGCAGATCACGAGGTCAAGAGATCGAGACCATCCTGGCCAACATGGTGAAAACATCTCTACTAAAAATACAAAAATTAGCTGGGCGTGGTGCCCTGCACCTGTAATCCCAGGTACTCGGGAGGCTGAGGCGGGAGAATCGCTTGAACCCGAGAGGTGGAGGTTGCAGTGAGCTGAGATGGCGCCACTGCACTCCAGCCTGGTGACAGAGTGAGACTCCATCTCAAAAAAAAAAAAAAAAAAAAAAAAAAAATCTAATTGCTGATAGAACCGATCTGGTTGGTGGACTGAAGAGATATCTCTGTGATTCACCCTAGCAGATCCATGCCTTGAAAACAAGAAGCAAAATCTTCTTACACCAGGTCTAACCACCCCACCTAAGGGTAAAAGATGCTGATGATGCCAGTCACCCACGCAGAGCTCCATCCCTGGGGCCGCTGGGTCACCATGGCCCACTGTCCCACTCACACTCACCAGCTGTGTCTCCTGCTGCCAACGCCCTGAGCAGCAGTTGTGCCGCCAAAGCCATCACAGACACAGTCATTGCTGCTGACACGCAGTAACTTCTGCATTGGGATTGTCTCCCTCCCAAGTTGCTATGGCCAAAACCCAGGGCCCCTTATCTTCAGTGGCTGCAGAGGCTGCCAACCAGGCATCCCTGCCATGATGCCAGGACCATCTTTTGAAATGACCACGCTACTAGGGCCAAAGCTGCTGACACCCTGTGGCCTCAGTGGCCCATGAAGGCTTTAATTTTTTGTTATACCCTCTGTCTTTGTAGCACGTGATCGTTACGACTCAGGCACGGGCCCATGAGGTCTGAGCTGGAGGAAAAAGTCAGTGAGACGGAGACTGGGCTTGGGCTTGTCACTGTAGCAGACCCCAGCTCCCAGCCTCACTCCGCCTCACCTCAGCTGGGCTACTTGCTGGATGGAGAGCACCAGTCAGCCCTGCTGTCTCCTCATCTCCCAGCCCCAACAACTGGCTCTGGCACATTTTGAACAATGAGAGGCAGGAGACCAGGAGGTGGGAAGGAACCAGCAGATAAATTCTTACCCGTCTCCATCCCCTGTTCCTTCTTCTTCACAGACAGACTCTTCCAAAGGCTCTGTGGCTCCTGTCCAGAAGGCATCTCTGTGTGTGTCTCCTTGTGAAGGTGCAGTCACCTCGGCAACCTCCGCCTTCCATTTGAATCCGTTTTCCTTGTCTCGATTCCTTTTCTCCCCTCCCTTGACTCCTGCTGCCTGTGATTACACACTCCGAGAAAGCTCTAGTTTTAGGCCACTCTGGCTAAAATGCTCCCTCTCTGACCCTGACCTAATGTCCATTCTTTCCTTCCTGAGGCTGAGTTTTCTTAGAAGCTCCTTGAGTCTTCGTAAAATAGGTTCCTTCTGCACTCTCTCAAGCTGCCAGGTTTGGCTGAGTTCTGTGAACCCAGCTCAGGCTGTGGGTGGGAACCCTGTAAATCAAAGTCCAATCAGGAAAACAGAAGCCAGGCCAGGGAGTCCCTCTGGAGTTCTATCGATAACAAGGATTCAGTAGGAGAATAAAATGGCCAGTGAGGAAGGGACTGGTAGAGCTGATAGGGGAAAAGAAGACAGAAGATAGGAAAACAAAGATACTGGCAACGCTAGGAAGCCGCTGTCACCCTAAAGGTGGGAGGGACGCGGGATGGAGGTCGTGTTACCAGACTTAGCGGAGGGGAACCGCAGCCAGCGGCAGAGCCCAGGGGCTGGGCTGCAGAGAGGACGGGGGAGGAATATTCTGGTTGCTCCCTTCTTCCTACCCTCCAGCCTCTAACCAGTTCCCCTCTTTCACCAAACTAAGGAAAACTATTTGGTAAAAGAGCTTTTGGGAAATGAAGTTAATGAGGATCAGCCTCCAGTGAAACAGGAAAGGCGGGAGAGAACGGGGAATGAAGGGAAAGCAAGGAGGCCAACGTGTAGCTCAGGATCCAGTGCCCCAAAGCTGAGCGTCCTCCAAACAACTGGACCCTCAGAGACACTGGGCTGGGCTGAAGGCGCTTGTTCGTCATGAAGTTTCAATGATGATTGCCTAATGTTTTAGCTGCTCCAGGGTTTTCTTTTAAACTGAGTTTTATGATTAGGGTTGGGGGGGTATCCCTATTTTCCTAGATCCATGTATATCCAGCCTATGCTTGGGGTTGACACATGGCATTAGAATGTAGAAGGCAGAAAGAAAAGGTTGACATGAACATATTCCTGAAAACAGTAATAATTTTCCAGGGGAGGGACAGCGTTAGGAGAAATACCTAACGTAGATGACGGGTTGAGGGGTGCAGCAAACCACCATGGCACGTGTATACTTAGGTAACAAACCTGCATGTTCTGCACATGTATTCCAGAACTTAAAGTATAATAAAAAATGATAATAACAATAATTTTCCATTTGCCAAAGCATGTAGTAATTTTTGTGACTAAGAAGCAAAGAATATTGATTATATTTATTTATGATTAAATATTAAATTGATCAACATTAAAAGAAACTAATCCAGTTAAAGGATGCCTTTATTGTTATTATATATAATATTAAGAGGGGTTAATCCATTTTAAATGAATTTAAAAATCAAATATAAGCTGGACTTTCAATTGAGATTTTACTTTGCAAATCTTAGGCTTGATCTTATTAATTTTGATGAAAGATCAGAGATGACTCTTACACAAAAATTATCATCTCTGTTTTGCCAATTAATGTTTTATGAGGTTTTCCACACAACAACCTCAAATATTTTGACTAGTTGCAAGTTAAAATTTGTAATTTCAAATAAAATTATCTAGATTTTGAAATGGATAGGTTTCACTAAATAATTGCTAAATATGCAATCAACTCCATGCTAGGTAGATGCAGAGATATGTGCTTTATATGCTTTTATGGGTCTGTGGCTGTGCCTTGGCTGAAGCAGAGGAATGCTTCCTGGCAGCCAACATAAAAAGGAAAACACAATACATGGCCTTCCTCGTTTGATATGAGGAAGAGCTCTGGTTCATTGAAACAGAGACGCTTTCCTGGAACTGCACCTCTTTTGTCAAAAAGATCCAGATACAAAGGGTATTCGAGCAACATTGCAGATAATCTCTTTAATAACAACAGAAAAAAAAACAGAAACATATTTACGTGGGTTATTCTTAGAAAGTGTATACTCTCACTCTGCCTGAGCAATGCCAAATACGGCCGAGGAATGACACACGAATCTCTGCAAGATTATGTTGTCTTGTGAAGAGTTTTTAAGGTTCTAACTTAGTATAGAGGTAGGGGTTTGAAAACCTTAAGAACAAACTTAGCGTGTCTCACAGAATATGTTTCTGTAAACAGAAATGATCTTGAGCAGGCTTAGGCAAGGGCCGCTGAGCTGTCACTTCTTGTTCCACTCAGCGCCAAGTTGCCAGAGTGAGCAGTGTGTGTGCCTGGGTGGAAAGATTCCTGTGCATTAGGTGTTGTGTGCGGATTGTCAGGTTGATATTTTGTCAGAAAATTTAAACAACTTGAGTTACTTTTCTTTTTTCCTGGATGGAGGTCATCCAGCTTCCTCACAGAAACGGGCTTGCAAACCATTCAGTCATTCACCCATTCAAACATTTGGTATTACTGACCAAAACCGATATGACGTGCACTGAGAAAACAGTGAACCAGAAAAGATTCTTCCATCCTTTACATTCGAGGAAAGGGAAGTTTTTAAAAATAAACAAAATAACTTTTGGCTAACCCACGCCTCTTGAAAATCTTACATTCACCATTTAGAGCATGTATCATGACAGTCAACAGGCCACTCCTTTCTCCGATAAAAACTCACTTTGTGACTTTCAGTATGCTAATTCAGGCAGCCCCAGGTGCTGGTTAAGGAATGCCTGAATGCGGCCTTTCTGATAGAATGCTAGCTCACCATCGTGGGTGGTGGATTCTTGGTCAGGGTAACTGATAGAGCCTGTCTCGGTGGAAGCATTTTGTGGCCAGTTGCTGACATCATAATTGTCCACATTTGAAGGGAGGAGGAGAGTGAGGACACATCAAAGGCAGAATCCACATCCTTTACATTTTGGGTAACACCCACATGCCCACCAGAGTTTCCTAGCCAAATCCATTTTGATCCCTCAGGCCTTAGAATTTCTAGGAAAATAAAACTGTTGGCTATACTCCAATCAAGAAAAATGTTTACAGTTTTCTTATCACTCTGGAGACATCCACTTTTCTTACCTCACTCCTCCAGTAAACCGAAAAGATAAAAGTTTGAAATGATAACAGATTTCAAAGGAAAAACTTTAATCTTACCTCCTGCGCAGATAGCAACTGCAGAGTACCAAGCTGATTTTTATAAAATCCTGTGTAACATATCTTTAAATAACAATTTGAAATGTAGTAACTATTTTCATTTCTGCATCTTCTTGGAGTTAAGACACCAAAACTGCAGGCCCGTCATCCTGAAACATGTCAGGGGCGAACGCTCTGGGCAAACAATCTTTTAAATTGCTGATGCGGGCAATGGTTCGGCTAAGGTTCTACCAATAAGTAATCAACGTGGAAAAGCTAGGCGTTCTTAGGAATCAGAAGAGGAGGACTCGGAGAAGAAAATACTTGCCCAAATCCATGTATAATCACAAAGTAATGTTGGTCATTGGCAAAGAAGTGCAAAGAGACTTTCACTGTCATCTCTCATCAAGAGATCAGATTTGGGGATTATTTATAATGAGCCCATGTAATGGGCTGAAAAATAATTCCTACTTGAAATACCCTTAACATTGAAGTTCTTAAGTCTCACTAATCCTGTGTAGAATAAATATAAAGGTTAACGAAACTGAAATAAACTGAGGCATCACCAAGTTTATAAAACTTATTTGGTGGGGCAGAGAATTCATGAGCCTTAGTTTGGTTATTTCAAGGGAGTAGCTTCCTTGCTAGGCAGATTGATGGACAGTTTAATAGACAGTTAAAGCAAGCTGTCACTACCCCAGGCCTGGCAACCCTGTCTCTTGATTTAATAGACACGATTGGAACAAATAGTCTGACAAAGTAAAAAAGTCGGCCTCTTAATGAAAACTCCCAAAACAAACAAATGTATTTACTTTTGAAAATAAACTGGTCTTAAAAAATAGAAATAAATGAAATCTCAGAGGGAGACAGCCACATAGCCTGCCAATGAATAAAGGTTTGGGGACACAGTGGTGCAGGAGAAGGATCCAGTGTGATATTCTAAGTGTTTCATTGCTGGAGTCTGGTAGCTCTTTCCTCTACCCGCCCTCAGTACAAGGTAAATGATTCCTAGTGATGACTTAGAAAATGGCACTAAGTGAAGATTCTTATGCCTTCAGAGGTGTCTCGCTCCTGCTATGGTCCTGGATCTTAAATAACGATCCATCATAATGAAAGAACAGGAATGGCTGCTTCAGAACGGACTCACATGTCACCCAGCATATTGTCCGAAGACCTACTCTCCACCTCCCTGGGTCATGCATGAATCAGCGTCCCTACTCCAGGTAAGGATCTAGAACTAGATGTACCATATGACCCAGCCATCCCATTACTGGGTATATATCCAAAGGATTATAAATCATGCTGCTATAAAGACACATGCACACGTATGTTTATTGCGGCGCTATTCACAATAGCAAAGACTTGGAATCAACCCAAATGTCCATCAGTGACAGACTGGATTAAGAAAATGTGGCACATATACACCATGGAATACTATGCAGCCATAAAAAAGGATGAGTTCGTGTCCTTTGTAGGGACATGGATGCAGCTGGAAACCATCATTCTCAGCAAATTATCGCAAGAACAGAAAACCAAACACCGCATGTTCTCACTCATAGGTGGGAACTGAACAATGACATCACTTGGACTCGGGAAGGGGAACATCACACATCGGGGCCTATCACGGGGAGGGGGCAGCGGGGGAGGGATTGCACTGGGAGTTATACCTGATGTAAATGACGAGTTGATGGGTGCTGACGAGTTGATGGGTGCAGCACACCAACATGGCACAAGTATACATATGTAACAAACCTGCACGTTATGCACATGTACCCTAGAACTTAAAGTATAATAATAATAAAATAAAATAAAATAAAAAAAGAATTATTCTCAACCAGATGCAGGTCTCTTCATCTACTACGTTGTATGAGGCTCGAACTTCATCTAATGACAACCGCTTTTCTGTAGATCTTTGCTACACTTGGCTTTTTCTTACTGAGAAGGTTTTTGAAACATTCTTTCATATGTATTCATCTCATGCTGTCGGCTAACCTGTGTGATCTCAGAAAATTCCAGAATACAAACATTCTGTCAGAGCCTACGTGGTTGGTTATACCACTCGTAGAAGCAGCGTGGATCAGAATAATAAAAACCAGATTCCAAGCTTCTACGGTATAAAATAGGAGAGTGCCCTAGCTTTCATTTCCGTTAAGCTTAAATCTATGTAATGATGCTCCATGTCAATGTCATGGTTTTTAATAATTTAATCCAGTAGTTATGAGAAACAATCAATTTGTTGGATAAGTGTCATTAGAAAAAGCACTCAATGGAAAAAGCAGAGTTATTGTTAGTACAGAGGCTTTAGCATTCAGATGGAAAATGCAAGTAATTCCAATGAACAGGTCAACTTTATTTGTTTGTTTGTTCGTTTGTTCTGTAGAAGTAGAGAGTTCAGTTCCAACAGACTATTATTTTGCTTGAAAACAGATACCATATAGTAAAAAACACAGCTTTTAGGAATTCAAATTTTTAACGGCCAAAGTGAGTGTGTTAGTTTGCTACAGCTGCTGTAACAAAGTACCACAGATTCGGTGGCTTCAATTAGAGAAATTTGTTTCCCCACCATTCTGGAGGTTGGAAGCTCGAACTCCCAGTGTCAGCAGGGCAGGTGCCTCCTGGGGCCTCCCTCCTTGGCTTGTAGATGGCGTCTTCTCCCTGTGTCTTCACATAATCTTCCCTCTGTGAGTCTGTGTCCTCATGTCCTCTCCTAACAGGGTCACCAGTCAGATTGGATTAGAGCCTTAATGACCTCATTTTAACATAACCACCTTTTTAGAGACTGTATCTCCAAATACAGTCACATTCTGAAGGACTGGGGTTAGGACTTCAACATAGGAATTTGGGGGAGGACAGAATTTAGCCTATGAGAGTGAGCAATTAAAATACTTGTCCTATGCTGGGCACGGCAACTCACACCTATAATCCCAACCCTTTAGGAGGCCGAGGTGGGGGGATCACTTGAGGTCAGGAGTTCGAGACCAGCCTGACCAATGTGGTGAAACCCCATCTCTACTAAAAATACAAAAATTAGCCAGGCATGGTGGTGCATGCCTGTAATCCTAGCTACTTGGGAAGCTGAGGCATGAGAATACCTTGGATCCGGGAGGCAGTGGTTGCAGTGATCCGAGATCATGACCCTGCACTCCAGTGTGGGCAATAGAGAGAGACTCTGTTTCAAAAAAAAAAAAAAACGTCCTGGCTCAGTGCAGTGGCTCACACCTGTAATCCCAGCACTTTGGAGGCTGAAGCAGATGGATCACTTGAGGTCAGGAGTTCGAGACCAGCCTGGCCAACATAGTGAAACCCCCATCTCTACTAAAAATACAAAAATTAGCGGGGTATGGTGGCAGGTGCCTGTCATTCCAGCTACTCTGGAGGCTGAGGCAAAAGAATCGCTTGAACCCAGGAGGCAGAGGTTGCAGTGAGCCAAGATCGCACCATTGCACTCCAGCCTGGGCAACAAGAGCAAGACTCCATCTCAAAAACAAACCAACCAACAAACAAACAAAAATCTTCTCCTGCAAATTCTAGGCAAAGTTATCTCTTGCATATTCTAAAGTGCTGGACTCTGAGACACCAGAACAGATGCAAAACTCTTGAGCTCTTTGAGGAAAATGAGGGCCACTCCTCGCTGCTATTGGACATCTCTATTACCAGGCCTAATTCCCATGTTTAAAACAGAACTAATCTCCTGCCACCCTTAACCTATCCTCCCCCGAATCCCCGTCTTTCCATTTCAGCAGGTTTAGCACTTTCACCTAGTGTCTTTGCCAAAACCCTCAGCATCATCTTTAATTTCTCTTCTCCTTTCACAACCCATATTCTATCCCTCAGCAAATCCCACCTAACTACTTTCACAGCAGGGTCTGAACCCTATCCTGTCTCACTGTCTCCACCCTGAGAGCCCTTGCCTGGATTCCTGCAATACTCCCACTGGTCTCCCAGCTCCACTCCTGAGCCCTTTATATTTTCTTTGCAGGAGCCAAAGTGATCCTTTTAAGGTGTAAGTCAGATCATGTCACATCTAAGAAGATAAAATCTGAATTAAATTCTGTCTGGTTTATAAGGTCACATCATCTGGCCCTGGCTAAGTCATTGGCCTCTATTTCTGTCAGTCATCCTCACCCAAGATTCCATGCTCTGAATAGTTTCCAATCTTCTTCCACTGTAAAAACTTCCTGTTGTTGTTCATTTCCTTAGCACCCAGCATTCTGACAAAACCATCATGGCAAGGCTCTCGGGAAAGCTTGTGGGTTCATGTATTATTTCAAAGTGACCTCTTTCATCATCACCAAGGGCCTTTTACGTGCCACCCTCAGTGAAGGAACCAAAGTGGCAAATGTTAGGGGTCAGAATGGTCCAGAGGAGGAGGTCATTTTTAAGTGGGAGTCTTTACCTATGCCCCAAAATGTATACTCCATGGCCTCACAAACTGCTGGTCCCCAGTGCTGACATCCTGTTCATGAACAACATTAACTAGGCTTTCTGTTAGCGATTGTTAAAGTTTTTTTCCTCTTGTTTTCTAGATCAATGGGTTATTGCCAATCATTGTCATTTTGATGATGATGATGATGATACACTAAACATCTTGTCTTTCTCTTATCTTTCTCTTGTCTTTCTCACTTTCTATAAAAAAAAATTGTATCTATTTTTTACATTAGGATACTCCCATTAAGCTAATGTGAGAAGATTGACTTTTTAAAATATACGGGCAAAGCAATTGTAGCAGATGCTATTGGTGCCCCACCCACGCTCCTGGTTCTATCACTTCAGTGCTGGCCTGCCACTTGATGGCTGACGGGAGCTGCATCTCTTTGCTTAGGAGGGACAAGGCCACTCCTCCCACTCACTGGAGGCAGAGGTGCCAGGGGAATCAACGGTTCCACCCCAGCAGTCTTTACAATAAGAGATTGCAGTTGGTGTATAAATACCCCAGCTCCCTCTATCCTCAGGCAGGTAAAATTTGCAATGCGTCCTATAACATTTCTCAGAGTTTCTTCACGGAAGTAATCTCTAGCTTAATTTTAGGGGTAGCAGGCTTTAAAATGTCCCCTAACTGGAGGCTTCCCCTTCCTTGTCTTACTCCTCCACTCCTCTGCTGAGTTGCCCGTACCAGCAGCACGCTAGTAAACCAGTGCTCAAAATACAGAGGAAAACAACAAGTGGGACAGAAACAGCCCGTGTGAAGCAGCTGCTGGTCTCCATGGTGTCTATGCTCTCACCATGGCCTGTTTCAAGCTCTCAATGGGACATCCCCGAACCTGGGAAGGACAGCACTGTCAGCTCTCCCCAGTTAGGACAAACTGCCTCCAGCATGCTTCCTAAATAAAGTCCTTATTTCAGGGTGTGCCACAAAGGAAACACAAACTAAGACAGAAATGAAAGCTCAGAGAAACCAACGCAATTTTCTTAGGTATAAACACCTGGTCAGTGGCTGAAGGAATGCCTATTGTTACCTGATAAATTATATGGTAAACTGTGATATTAGCATGTTAATTACTTAGGCATTTACTTATTTGTCAAATAGTCATGCATTAAATACAGATACTTTATACAGAAGAGTGAAAGGAATTATAGTTTTATTATTTTTTAAAGACTGTGAAGTAGATAATGAAATCCTGTATTGCAACATTATATCACAATGTTCTATCAAACGGCTTGATTTCCTCCTATTCACTATTTGCTGCATCAGTTTCACTGGCCGTGTTCTCATGTCTGCTTAATGTGAGATTAATTTTGCACAGTAAGATTAAGAGCCATAACTATATATTCTTCAGTAGAACAGAAATCATCAGTCTTGGGCTTTTCCTTTAAAAGTATGTTGCTAAAATATATGTAGAGCCTCGTAACTTTTGAGAAAACTGCCTAGAAGATGCTTGTTTTTGAAAATATTTTCCACTGCCAAGAAATTCTAAGTAGCTCAACTCCTTTTGCTTTTCCTTTGCAACATGGGCTCCATTTTGCCAAGCTCATGTGGCCTAATCTGCAGGAATGGCCCTCCAGTGTGCAAAATGAAAGAATTTCAATTAACAGGAACATTCTGTCTCGAACTACAAAAATGGGTCAGTGTGCCAAGTATGATACGCGATATGAATTGGATGCTAAGAGAAACTTGACTGATTGATTCATACATAATTTCTCTCTCTCTCTCTTTTTTTTTTTTTTTTTTTTTGAGACAAGGTCTCATTCTGTCCCCCGGGCTGCAGTGCAGTGGCACGAGCATAGCTCACCACAGCCTCAGACTCCTGAGCAGCTGGGACGACAGGTGTGCAGCACCACACCCAGCCATTTTGTTTTTTTAAAGAGACGGAGGTCTTGCCATTTTGCCCAAGCTTGTTATTCCTACTTCTAATCATCTTTTCCTCTTCAGAATCTCTTCCTGCTCATCCGGTAGAAACAAACAGATGTTTCAGAGGTAAATCGTTTCCTTTAACGCTATGAACCCCACGTGCAGATTTTAACTCTCTTTTGCTGTATTTGTGACTTTCTCAATACCCTCCTCTATTTAAATCCCTCTTCAAGTTATTCTTTATTTAGTAGATTGTAATGTCCTCAATTGGAGAAGTCCAGGTCTATAAAGAATTTCATGACTATTAATGCTGTAATCATATGATTTTGTGGCACAGAAGTAGATATTGAGTCTAATTAGGCAAATTAACAGTGCATAAATTGTAAGCTAGGTCATTGGTGGGCTGTTTAGGTCTGGGAAGAGATAATACTCATTTAATTCATTCAAAGAACCATTTATCAAATGCCTACTTTTGTATCAGGAACTGGGCATGCTAAGAGTATTCCAATGGAATATGGAGGAGTTAACGCCTTACTTACTGTTTTGTTTTGTCTTTTCTAACTTGGTCAGTGTTTTACTTGTATCACTCTCCTAACATCTTCAATACTCTGTCTTGAATTTATTGATTTGTGTATTTATCTTCCCCCCTTCATTAGATTTTTAAGCACTTTCAAGAAAGGGATTTGGTCTTATTTACAGACCATGCATCCAAGTGCCTCACAGAGAGATCCTTGAGAAATACTGTTAAACTGAACTGAACTGAGAGGTGAGCACCTATGTTTTTCATCTGCACTTGAGCTAGCATCAAAACATAGGACTCTTGACTTCATATTCCCAGATGCTTTTCCCTCTATTTATAACTTGTACAGAATTTGTGACACAAATGCTTTTTGTGTCTGAAGAGTTTATTACTAATGGGACAGATTGCATGTTTAATATGGCAACATGTATGAGTGCCTATTTGGATAAGAGCTTTTAAAGTGTTGACTTTTATTCTGACTCAGCAGATTGATTCTTTCACTGGCTCCTCTAAATGTGGTCCAAAGTTGTGGGTGGCAAAAATGCAGCCTGTGGACCACCTGTGTTCTCTCAGCTGTATTTGAAACAGGGAGAGTTCCTGAATTCCAGATGTAATCCAGGCTTCCAGCACAGCTTGCTGAGAAGAGCCAGTGACGGAGCTGGTCCCTGCAAATGCATTGTCCACCCTTTCCCCTCACAGTCCTTAGCCTTCAACCCAGTTCTCAAGTTTGGGTCTGCTTTTAATTGAGTACTTAGGAATTCACAAGAATCTTTGCACACACTTTTCTATTTCCCACTATTTTCTCCAACTTGATCCCACATGTCAGCTTTCTCCCTTGTGCCTTCCTCTCTGCATTCCAATCCTCTCCTCTTCCATGGGTAGAGTGCCAGAAAACCCTAACAGCCTGGCTGGGCCATTTTGCTGAAGTCTTGCATCAAAGACATACAACTCTGTGATGTAAATTAAAGTCAAGTGTAGGAATGTGATTGTATTATAAAATGGATACGACAAGCACAAGATTAAGACCAGCCAACCTTGTGGATGATAAGTATGTGGATCTGTGTTGTCAGTTCCTGCCCCTGTCCCGTGGTATGAAAGCCTCTCTCGTCCTGGAGCTCTCTCCCACTGAGCCTGGGCATGACTACAGCATCCTCTTCAGCACTGAGTTTCAAGCGTCAATGACCTATCAGAGTTGGCCACAATTTGGAAGCTTTCTTTAAAATCGTCTTTTGCATTTCTTCCCCTCTTGGGAGACAAGAACTATTTTCTAAAGGAGAGGTTTCTTCAAGTGTGGTTTCTCCACCAGCAGCATAAGCATTACCTGGGAACTTGTTAGAAATGTAAATTCTCGGACCGGGCGTGGTGGCTCACGCCTGTAATCCCAGCATTTTGGGAGGCCGAGGTGGGTGGATCACGAGGTAAAGAGATCAGGACCGTCCTGGCCAACATGGTGAAACCCCGCCTCTACTAAAAATACAAAAATCAGCTGGGCTTGGTGGTGGGCGCCTGTAGTCCCAGCTACTCAGGAGGCTGAGGCAGGAGAATCGTTTGAACCTGGGAGGTGGAGGTTGCACTCAGCCAAGATTGTGCCACTGCACTCCAACCTGGTGGCACAGCAAGACTCTGAAAAAAAGAAAAGAAAAAAAAAATTGTAAATTCTCTGGCTCCAGCCCAGACCTGCAGAGTCAGAAACTCTGGGACTAGGACCCAGCAATCTCTCTCTCTCTTTCTCTGTCTCTCTTTCTCTCTCTCTCTCTGTGTGTTCATTGTGGCAAAATATACATAATATAAAATTTACCCTTTGAACCACTTGTAAGTATACAATTTAGAAGTTTTACATACATTCATGATATTGTGCAACCATCACTGCTACTCATTTCCAGAGCTTTTTTTTATCCTCCCAAACAGAAACTCTATACCCATTAAGCAATAGCTTCCCAATCCCCCAATCCCATCCCTAGTCCCTAGTAACCTCTATTCTACTTTTCGTCTTTGTGAATTTTTGTCTGTTCTAGGTACCTCAGATAAGTGGAATCATAAAATATTTGTCTTTTTGTATGTTTTTTTTTTCCACTTAGTATAATGTTTTTCAGGCTCATCTAGACTGAAGCATGTATCTAAATTTCACTCTTTTTTGAGGCTGGATAAAATTCCATTGTATGTATATATCATATTTTGTTTAGCCGTTGATCTGTTGATGGCCATTGGAGTTGTGTCAACGTTTTGACTATCATGAATTATGCTGCTATAAACATCGTACAGATATCTCCTTGAGTCCCTGCTTTCAATTCTTTTCAGTATAAACTGAGAATGAGGATTGATGGATCACAGGATAATTCTCTGTTAGCTGTTTGAGGAGCTGTCAATCTGCTTTCCACAGCAGCAGCACTTCACTTTGCTGCCAGCATGGCACAAGTGTTCCAGTGTGTCCACATCCTGGCCACCATTTGCTGTTTTCTACTTTTTTGATAGCAGCCATCCTAATGGATGTGAAGTTACAGCCTATTATGGCTTTGATTTGCACTTTACTAATGATATGGAGCTTCTTTTCATATGTTTCTTGGTCATTTGTATATATTCTTTGAAGAAATATCTGTTAAAGTTGTCTTTTTTTTTTTTATGAGATGGAGTCTCGCTCTGGCTCTGTCACCCAGGCTGGAGTACAGTGGTGCAATCTTGGCTCACTGCAACCTCCACCTCCCGGGTTCAAGCAGTTCTTCTGCCTCAGCCTCCAGAGTAGCTGAGACTACAGGCATGAGCCACCATACCTGGCTAATTTTGTATTTTTAGTAGAGCTGGGGTTTCACTATATTGGCCAGGCTGGTCTCAAACTCCTGAGCTCAAGTGATCCACTCACCTCCGCTTCCCAAAGCACTGGGATTACAGGGGTGAGCCACCGTACCCGGCCAAGTTATCCCATTTTTGAATTGGATTGTTTGTCTTTTTCTGTTGAGTTGTAGGAGTTCTTCATATGTTTTGGAATTAATCTCTTATCAGATAGATGATCTGCAAATTTTTTCCCATTTCGTGAGTTATTTTTCTCACTGTCTTTATAGTGACTTTTTTTTTTTGAGACAGTCTCACTCTGTCGCCCAGGCTGGAGTGCAATGGCCCGATCTTAGCTTACTGCACCTCCGCCTCCCGGGTTTAAGTGATTCTCCTGCCTCAGCCTCCTAAGTAGCTGGGATTACAGGTGCCTGCCACCATGCCCAGTTAATTTTTTACATTTTTAGTAGAGACAGGGTTCCGCCATGTTGGCCAGGCTGGTCTCAAACTCCTGACCTCAGGTGATCCTCCTGCCTCAGCCTCCCAAAGTGCTCGTATTACAGGTGTGAGCCACCACACCCAGCCTATAGTGACTTCTGATAGGCAAAATTTTTAATTTTGATGGAGTTCAACTTCTCTACGTTTTCTTTTGTTTCCTGTGCTTCTCGTGTCACATCCAAGGAATTATCGCCAAGTCCAGTGTCATGAAGAATCCCCCCACATCTTCCTCTAAGAGTTTGACAGTTTATTGCTCTTACATTTAGGTTCTTGATTCATTTTGAGTTAATTTTTATATATGATATAAGGTTAAAAGTCCAACTTCATTCTTTTGCATATGGATATCTAGTTTTCTCACCACCTTTTGTTGAAAAGACTGACCTTTCTCCACTGAACGATTTTGGCACCCTTGTCTCACTCTGTGTTTTAACCAGCATCCAGGTAATTCTCATGCTGTTTTGCGTGTGTTTTATCCTTTATCTTATGCTTAGCCAGTCTAAGATTGAGAGGGTCGCAATCAAATGGCTTTCCCAATGCACAAAAAGCATTTTATCTTGAAATTATGATGACTCTCACCTCAATATTCTAATGGGAATCCTAGACTCTGACGTGACTTTTTGATATGACTCATATCAAAAAGGAAAATAACCAACTTAATCCATTCTTGGTATAACCGGTAAGCGATCCCCTGAGTTTCTCTCAGGGCCCTGTGATAATTAACCACCAAAGAACCTGATGAAATTCAGCTCATTGGACGCTAGAAATAAAGTTTTCTAACAGATACTCTTATAAAGCTTTATATATACTCTTTGAAAATTTTTTTTACCAAACTTGAGTTTAAACTTGTTTATGGTAAGCAAGGTTCACCTCAAGTTTAGTGCTGTGAGTTAACAAAAATAAAATTGAAAAGCTCAGCTCCATTTTGTATTAAAACCTGATTCGAACCATGCTGAATTGGTACTTAGCTTTCATGTATTAATTTTAAACAGAGTCTAACACACCATAAACAAATCTACTTGTATAGTTAAAAGCTGGTGTGTGTATAGCCAAGCTCAATTAGCTACATCTAAGCATGGTATCTACATGCTTGCCCGAGCTTTGTAGCAATACCTGGAAATTGATCTTCCACATAGTCCTGGGAGAGAAAGAGTTACATTAAAGCTGCCAAACATTCCAAAATTCAGTGACACAGACTGATTTCTACTTATTATTTAGATACCCAGGTTTACTTAACTGACAAACTGGACTTTAGTTAGCTATATCTTTCAATGGTCAGTCATCATCCAACCTTGAAATAAAAGTTAGTTGATTAAAGCAGTAATGGTTCAAACATTTAAACCACATGCTGTGGATCTGAAAAATCAAGTCAATATGTGTAAAGGGAAGAATTATTAGAGGATTTATGAAATCTGGCCTGAACAAATGAATTCATCAGTTTAGCCAAAGGTCTGTCAATGAATTCAAGAACCTTTTCAAAAAGGGAAAGAGCTGTTGTGATTTAAGTTTCTGTTTCTAAGTGAATGTGGTGGATTGTTCTTTCTGAAAAGGGATACAGTTTACACACACAGATTTGGAAGTTAATTTGAAATCGCTCAATGTCTTTGAGAATCAGAGGGCAATCTTTCAGGGATTGGAACAATTACTGTCCTCTCCACCCCTTCTTGGTGACGGAAGGGAATTTGAACCTCACCGGGACTGCAGAGTGTTCCAACAAACCACGATGCCAACTGTCCAGGAACAGATTACTGTCCAGATACTAATGCGAAGTCTCTACCTACCTGCGTTGGATTTATTAAAATCATACACTTAACAGAAGATTTAAAGGTACTTCCAAGCATGTACATATACATATACCATACGCATACATCCATTTCTGCCTTACACATTTACTTAGAATCTAACTTTTAAGTTAAAATAAACTCCACTAGAGCCGGGTGCAGTGGCTCACGACTGTAATCCCAGCACTTTGGGAGGCCGAGGCGGGTGGATCACCTGAGATCAGGAGTTTGAGACCAGCCTGATCAACATGGTGAAACCTCGTCTCTACTAAAAATACAAAATTAGCCGGGTGTGGTGGCGCATGCCTGTTATCCCAGCTACTCGGGAGGCTGAGACAGGAGAATTGCTTGAACCCGGGAGGCGGAGGTTGCGGTGAGCCGAGATCGTGCCGTTGCACTCCAGCCTGGGCAACAGAGCAAGACTTCATCTCAAAAAAAAAAAAAAAAAAAAAAAAAAAGCTACTATAATTGAGCTAGTGAGGCAGGTAATACACACATTTAACAGACAAGAAAACTGAAGCTCAGAATCATTGCATGAATGTGTTCAAGACTGCACAGCTAGCAAGTAGCAGGACTTAAAATTGAGTTAGTGTCATTTGACACAGACATTGCTTTTCCTGTCACAACACACACCTAGCCATTCCCGGCTGTATTTTCCTAATAACGGGGGCTCATCGCTTTGCTACTCAATCTGTGATGGTGGATCCGCATCATCAGCGTTTCCTCAGAGCTTGTTAAAATGCAGAATCTCAGGCTCTACCCCAGACCTAATGAATTAAAATACGCGTTTTGACAAGATTCCTAGGTTTGTGTTATTGTTTGAGAACCTCTGTTTTAGAACTCACTTTGGGAAACCTGTGCTAGAATTTATTGAAATGCTGAAAAAGACCAGCTGAAACTCTTAAGATTCGATTTCAACATTCAAAAACTACTTTTCTATACTTCAAAGATGCATAATGATTGATTTTTGTAGGTTTTGTTCCAGCTTTATTAAAGATAGAAGATCCACTAATTATTATGCATTTGAAACTAAATTTTTATTTTTTTTGTTTGTTTTTGAGACGGAGTCTTGCTTTATCGCCAGGCTGGAGTGCACTGGCGCCATCTCGGCTCACTGCAACCTCCGCCTCCCTGGTTCAAGGGATTCTGCTGCCTCAGCCTCCCGAGTAGCTGGGACTGCAGGCACGTGCCACCACGCCCAGCTAATTTTTGTATTTTTAGTAGAGACAGGGTTTCACCACGTTGGCCAGGCTGGTCTCGATCTCCTGACATCGTGATCCGCGTGCCCTGGCTTCCCAAAGTGCTGGGATTACAGGCATGAGCCACCATACCTGGCCGAAGGTATGTATTTTTATCAGCACAAAGATGTCAGAGGTGTTGAACCTGAGCAACTCCGTCTTGAATAGGAGCTGTGTAAAACGAGGCTGAGACCTCCTGGGCTGCATTCCAAGGAGGTTAAAGCATTCTAAGTCACAGGGTAAGATTAGGAGGTCGGCACAAGACACAGGTCATAAAGACCTTGCTGATAAAACAGGTTGCAATAAAGAAGCTGGATGCAGCTGCAGCAGCCCTCCTAGGAGCAGGAGTTTGAGACCAGCCTGATCAACATGGAGAAACCCCGTCTCTACTAAAAATACAAAATTAGCCGGGGTGGTGGCACATGCCTGTAATCCCAGCTACTCGGGAGGCTGAGGCAGGAGAATCGCTTGAACCCAGGAGGCGGAGGTTGCGGTGAGCCGAGATCGTGCCATCGCACTCCAGCCTGGGCAAAAAGAGCGAAACTCTGTCTCAAAAAAACAAAAAGACCCTCAAGTCAAAATTTAATATTGAGTGACTGTCATCAACAGTCTTTGTGAACTGCAAATTCTCACTGGCTTTTAGAAAAAAAAAAAAACTGCAGCCATGACAAAAAGTATTCAATTCCTAGCTCTGATATTTTCTGTTCAATAAAACTCCATAGAATTAAAACTTGAAATTCTCTAATTGTGCCTGTGATATACTTAAGCATAGCAGAGCCTCCACTGGCGACAGGACTGTACTCAAACTCCATAGAATTAAAACTTGAAATTCTCTAATTGTGCCTGTGATATACTTAAGCATAGCAGAGCCTCCACTGGTGACAGGGCTGTACTCACCATGAGACGTGGCCACACTCAGACCTGTCAGGAGACCTGGCTGGGCTCCTAGGGGTCTATGCACATGAGAATCCAGGAGCTTTGGTGGGTCTGGCTTTCAACAGAAAATTACAAGGCATACTAAAAGGCAAGAATTACACTTTGAAGAGACAGAATAAGCATCCAAATCAATTCAGGTATGGCAGGAATGTTAGAATTATCAGACTGGAAATTCAAAGCAACTGTGATAAATACGCTAAGGGCTCCAATGAAAAAACTCAGTAACATGCAAGAATCGATGTGTAATGTAAGCAGAAAGATAGGAGTTCTAGGAAAGAATAAAAATACTACAAATCAGAAACACTGCAACAGAAACGAATACTTTTGATGGACTCATGACTCATGACTCATGAGCCCATCATCCTGGATAGACGACGAAAGAATTTCTTGTCTTGAGGATTTGTCAGTAGAAACTTCCAAAATTGAGAAGTCATAGGAAAAGGACAAAAACAAAAAACAAAACCCCAGAATATCTAGGAACTCTGTGTAACATTAGCATAATGGAAACAAGAAAGAGAGAAAGGAACAGAAGAAATAGTGGCGGCAATAATGACTGAGAATTTCCCTAAATTAATGTCAGATACCAAGGCAGAGATCCAGAAAGCTCAGAGAACACCGAGCAGGATTAATGCCCAAAACACCACACCTTAGATATATCGTATTCAAACTGCAGAAAATGAAAGATAAAGAAAAAAATGTGAAAGAAGCCAGAGGAGAAAAACACCTTATCTACAGAGGAACAAGGATAAGAATTATGTCATAATCTCCTCAGAAACTATGCAAGCAAGAAGAGATAGAGTGAAATATTTGATGTGTTGAGAGAAAATAGCCACCAACCTAGAGCTCTCTACTCTGCAAAACTATTCTTCACAAGTGAAGAAGAAATACAGACTTTCTCAGACAAACAAAAATTGAGTGAATTTATTGCCAACAGACTTGCCTCGCAAGAAATATTACAGGAGGTTCTTCAGAGAGAGGGACCACGCTACAGGTCAGAATCTGGGATCTGTAGAAAGAAGAGTATTGGAGAAGGAGTAAGTGAAGGAAAATTTTAAACATTGATTTTTCTTATTCTTAATTGATCTAACAGAAAACAGTTTCTTGAAAATAATAGTAGCAACAATGCATTTGATTATGCGTGCTTACATATACGTATATGAACACAACGTGTGTGTGTATGTGCTTATGGATAACATGAAATGAATGACAACAATGATACAAGGGACAGGAGGTAAGAACAAGATATTTTTGTTGTAAAGTACGTGCACTACCTATGAAGGGATACAGCGTTATTTGAAAGGTGACTTAGATTAGTTGTAAATGTATATTGCAAACTCTAAGGCAACTACTAAAAACAGCAACAAAAAAAGTATCTTAAGAAAGGAGAGAAAATGGAATGATCTAAAATTATCAATTATGACCTCCAAAGGCAGAAAAGGAATGGAATTCAAAAATAAAAACAAAAAACAAAGGCAACTGATAGAAAACTGTAATAAATATGGTAGATATTAATCTAACTATATCAATAATTACTTTAAATGTCAATGGCTAAATAGATCAACTAGAAGACAGCTTGTCAGGGTACATCAAAAAACAAGACCCAGCTATATGTTCTCTACAAGAAACCCATGTTAAATATAAAGACACATATATTAAAAGTAAATGGATGGAGAAAGATGTACCGTGCCAACACTAATAGAAGGAATAATGATATTAAGTTCAGAAAGAGAAGAATTCAGAGCACAGGAGTTGTTAGGGATTTTGGAGGGGCATTTCATAATGAAAGGGGTCAATTTGGGTGAAAACAATGTGTCAATAAATGTTTATCGATTGTAACAAATGTAGCACTCTGTAGGGAGATGTTGATAGCGGCCAAGGCTGTACGTTTGTGGAGCCAGGGAGTTGACAGAAACTCTGTACTTTCTGATTAATTTTGCTGTGAACCTATAACTGCTCTATAAAGTCTATTTTTTTTTAAAACAGAGTCTTGCTCTGTTGCCCAGGCTAGAGTACAGTGGTGCAATCTCGGCTCACTGCAACCTCTGCCTTCCGGGCTCATGCCATTCTCCTGCCTCAGCCTCCCAACTGGGACTACAGGCACCTACTACCACGCCCAACTAGTTTTTTGTATTTTTAGTAGAGATGGGGTTTCACCGGGTTAGCCAGGATGGTCTCGATCTCCTGACCTCACGTTCTGCCCGCCTCGGCCTCCCAAAGTGTTGGAATTACAGGCCTGAGCCACCGTGCCCGGCTTATAAAGTCTATTTTTTTTAAAGTGCACATGTCCATGAAATGACATATTTTGTAACAACCAAAGCAACAAAATGGAAATGGAAGCATTTGCATATAATGGAATACTCCATAGCAATGAAAAAGAACAAACCACAGCTGCATGTAACAGCATGAGTGTATCTCACACACATAAAAGACACAAGAGAGTACATATTGTATTGTTCCATTCACATAAAGTTTAAGAACAGGTGAAATGAATCCCTGGTGATGGAAATCAGGATCATGATTACCTTTAGGCGGAAGGAGGTTAGGAGGAAGCATGATAGAATCTTCTGGGGTGCTTTAAATGTTCATTATTTTGCTCCAGATGGTGGTTACACAGGTGGATTTGTATCCAAAAATTCACCAAGCCGTATGCACTGAAGTTTTGTGCACTTTGCTGCACAGCACAGTCTTTCCCTCGGCTTGTCTTTCAGCCTGGTTCCCACCTCTAATTTTAAAATGAAATCAACAGCCACATCACAAAATAGAATTCGCTTGAAAAATATGCTTTATTTTTTAAACTGAAATTCCAATTGTCCATAAGCCACTTTGCCATGAAATACACATGGAGGGTTTCACATTGTTTACTGGCCAGAGTATCAAGCGATTTAGCACGGCCTCGGGGAAAGACGTATGTTCTGGTGGAGAATCCGAGAATCATGAGCCTGAATGTACACCAAGGAGGCATGACCAGAAGTGAAAAGACAGGAAGGGATAGAAATTGGAGAGGATGGTTTGGTCCAGGGAAGGTTGTTAGAAATTTCTTTCACTTCACCGTCTTGCAAAAGACCTGGGTCTCAACTTCCAGCAAATCGAGATGGAGAACTTTTTAAAACCATAATTAGGCACTTTTAAGAAATCTTCAGGTTTTGCTTTAGTTATTGGCATAATTTCCTCTATTCTCTGGGTTGCCGCAGTAGTGAGGATCTGCAAACAAAAAGGCATTCTTTCATGGAAACAAGGAGAAAATACACGGTTCTTGTCTATATCGGCACTGTTTTTTTCCTCTCTGACTTACTCATTCATGAGTTTCTCCAACTGTCTGAGTCTCTGGGAAAGGGTGTGTTTGCCCATTAATCAGGGAATACCTATTTCTCCTCTTCCTGCACTACTAGTCAAGAGAAGCAACATTTTCAATTTCTGAAAAGTCCATTTTAGATATTCCCTGTATGACTCAGTTGACATGTTCACTGGTGACAGCAATCTCGCTATGACTAACCAGCTTCTACTTTGGACATCTTCTAGTAGAAGAAATGAGTTGCTGTGTAGACATTTCCCTCCAGGTGGTCTTCACCTAGAGTATAACAATTAGCCAAGTCTATAATGGGAAACTTTCTTGCAAAGAGATCAGAATGTTGATGTACTATTGCAGAGTGTTTGCTGCCTCCAAGTTCTACCTCTCATAATGTCAGACGATGATGACTTTCTGTGGCATTAAGGATTTTCACCAGGTCTTCATTTGGTGCCCAAGAATAATACTTTTCTTGTGTTTCAGATTTTCAAAAAAATAAGAACATTCCTTCTAAGAAGCTGTTATCCAGCATCAGATCTCTGAATGCAGCTGACTGAAAAGTGGGCTTTTGCATGCAAGGTGGATTCAGTTGAAGGTAAATAGAAAGCTAAACTCCTTCCTGTTACACTGCCATGCTGCCAGGTCTTCTGGTCCTAACTGCCCTGAGGCACTCTGCACATCACCCACGGTGGGTTTGGAAGCCCACTGGGATCATCTAGGACCTTGAGACGGGGTTGGCTGTTACAGGAGCTCTAGTCTATAACACTGACAGACATTTCTTCTGCTCCATGTTTCATTTTCTTGTTTAACAGGTAGACCAATTTGCTACTAAGTTGGTTTCTCCAGCCTGGGCTGTGAAAAAGCAGTGTCCTTTGGGAAGCATTTTGCACTTACTGCAATATTCCAGTGATGCCAAGACACAATCTCAGTGAGCTCTACACTTACTCAGGTAAATTCTCATGTGCTATGTTAGCTAAATGGAAAAATATTTATTTAACCATTCTGCTTACAAAGATTGTTAGATTTTATACTAAGTCAGAATTTCATCTGTCTCCTTTCTGACATCTGTGTAAAGGTTGGATGCCTATAACGTTGACAATAATTTATAATATACTGACCTCTATGAGCTTACAGTGGTATAGTGCTGTAAGCTATTAACATCCTTATTTACCCTGAGAGGATGCAGGATAGTTAGAAACACAGATAATCAGTATTGTAAGGCCAATTGCCTATGTCTTAAGAATAATTGCCATCATTTGTCTGGCATTTTATTTAGAGATAGGCGAATGGCATTCTTTTTTGTTGTCTTATTCTTAAGTTAAGCTCTGTATCTTTAATGAAGATAATTCCTTAAGATCCTTTTTTCAAAATTCTAAAAGGACCTGTCTTTTACTATAAAAACTTCAATAATTTTTATTTTTTCCAATGTTTAATTATGAACATTTTCTAACATATAGAAAATTCAGAAGAAAAATACAATGAACACTCATATCACTTAGACACCTACCATTTAGATTCAACAATTGTTAACATTTTGCCAGATAAGCGGATGTGTGCACTTGTGTGTGTATGTTGTTTGCTTAACCTATTTCAAAATAAGCAACAGACTTCATGATATTCTCCCCTAAATATCTCAAGGTCATCTCCTAAAAATAGGGCATTTCACTACATGATCACAATACTATTAACACATCCAAGAAAATTAGCAATTATTACAATATTATCTTATACCCAGATCATGTACAAATTTTCTCATTTGTTCCTCAGATACATATTTAAGCAATGTGTTGAATGGCTGGGTTTTGTTTTAAATGCAGATTTATATATTGCATTTTGTTTCTGTATTTCTTTTAATCTCTTTTAATGCAACAGTGTTCTCAGTAGCACCCTCATGCCCCAACACATCTTCTTTTCTTTGGCATTGAATTTTAAAGCATCTAGGACTGTTGTTTTGTATCATGTCTCAAATATGTTTATTTCTTCACAGTGTCCTATAGCTGGTTCATCTCCTGTGTATTTCTCATAAAAGTTGAGTCCTTTAGTTGCATCTTAAATATTTGATCCTAGTTATAGCCACTTATGTTGGCTTTTATATCATTGCATGTAAATAAGACTTGATCTTATTCAATAAACTAAAGTCTTTCTGGTTTTATAAAATATAAGTGCCTCTAAGTGAGACCTCTCTCCTGTACTTTATGACTTCTTAGTAAATGCATAGCACATATTTACCAGCTGAATCACACCATTCAGATTCAATCTCTCTGGATTCTTGTAAGTCATCCAAAATTTTTCATTTAGAATGTGGTGTACTACACTCAAAATTACTCTTTTCCTGCCAATATGCTGTCATTTTTCCTTAGGATTATCTCTTTGGAGATTTTTAATTAAATATATTCTTTTGTACTGAAAGGCAGTTAAAGTCTGAAACTTTAAACAGCTGGTTATCTACTTCTAGGGTAATAAGTTATTTTAGAAAAACCTAGAAATTCATGCAATTTATAAAAATAACTAAATTCTTTAGCGTATCAACTAAGTATGAGGGAAATCTGTATGCTAATTCTAGAATGTGCAGTGAGTAACATGAAGTAGAATAGTCTCTAGACAAGTGTGAAATTTTTAATTAATTCAAGCTATAAATATCTGAAAAAGTGATGTTTGAGGGTTTCAGAGTGATTGTAAATTAAACTAATTACAAATTGATTACCATTGATAAGTTGGTCCTTTAAATTCTTCTTAAGATAAAATGAAAGCTGAATTTTTATTTGTGACTGATTTGACTATTTCTGTACAATATTTGCGTTAGGGAAACCTTTTAGTGTTTTCAAAATTCACCTTTTAGCTGGATCCAGTGACATGTCTGACAAAATGACAGGCAATTTGGAAAGTAAACATGAAAACACCTGGGGAAGGACAGTCCAGACTGAAGGAACAGCAAATACAACAAACCTAGAGACAAACCCTTAACTGCTACTTAGTAAAAAATAAACTAGACTAGGAAAAATGTCTGAAAAACACTGGACCACCTACGTCCTCACTTGCTACAACTTGAATAGTCCTAAATATATTCCCATGAATACTACATTTAAGAAGAATATTCAAGAAGAATAGTCCTTAAAAATATACTTGTGATAAATTGGGTAAATTTAGCAAATTGTTTTTAGGCAAATTGATGCTTTGCTAAGTTGACTTATAGAGGACTGGTTTTCAATCAGTTGATTTCTGGCTAACTTACCTGCCGCTGTGCCTGCTGCAGAATAGACATTTAGTAAATGTTTATTGAAAGAATGATAGGAAAAAGCTTGCATGTGAAACAAAATGTCAAGGATTGTACTGAGTATTGTATCTGAGAAAATAACTTAACTGGAACCTAATTTGGGTTTGTGGCTTATCTGCCTTTCTGATATTTAATCCCATCCAAAAACCATCTGCAGGTTTTTAACTGCAAAGCCCCACAAGACCTATCTCTGGCCCAGTTTATCTCCTGGTGCCTTCCTTTCATCTTCAAAGCAGGCCCCAGGAACTCAGCTTTCGTTCCTCTCCAGCAACTCAACCATCCTTTCTATCCCTTCAGATTTTGTTTCATACCACTGCATAATCTCCCTCATTTTGCAATTTCTTCTACATCTGTAGATAAGCACAGAAACCTAAAAAATTTAAGGATCTTATTCCAGATCTCTGAAAAGAAATAGGATAATGAAGTAGCCAGTCTGGTAGAAGTGAGTAAGGTTATAGAATCCTTCCACAATTATCAGGTTATCTGTTCCTTGTCCCTTTTAAGACGGTAAATGGATCTAGGAGGATGAGACTTGTGTGTGTGACTTTTTCTCTCCCCGCTCAATTATATGAATTAGTTTTATCTCTTTAGGATTTGCCAAAAAGCAAAGCAGTTATCATTACTGGTTAAACACATTGAAATTTATTTATTGTAGCAAACATGAAAGCACTTGTTACAACAGGACTATGACAGTCAGCAGAACTGGGTCCCAGCTGGTGGTGACTCCAGCAAATAGTCAGGGTCCCACCTTGTGCCCACTCTTCCATACCTTTCCTGAACAGTCAGGGTCCCACCTTGTGCCCACTCTTCCATACCTTTCCTGAACAGTCAGGGTCCCACCTTGTGCCCACTCTTCCATACCTTTCCTGAACAGTCAGGGTCCCACCGTGTGCCCACTCTTCCATACCTTTCCTGAACAGTCAGTCATCGGTGTTCTAGGTCTGGTGTTTGTTCCCTGAAAGGCAGCAAAGAAAGAGAGCACAGACTGTAGTGTCCCTGATAAGATCATGTGTGGAGCTCCTAATATCAATTTGGCTTGAATACAAGGACTGCTTTCCTGTTCCAAGGGCAGGGTGGAGGTACATTCCTAGGATGGGGAATGGTAGATGTCTGAAATATACCTTGCAGACCACTACGCTTTGCTGAGGTGTTGCCCTCTGCATTTATTCCTGAGGGTGGAGTTCACTAAACCACTTTCCTTCTCACCCCATTTTTAGATACAATCAAGGTAGAATAATAGGTGTTTCCTAAACTCAAATTGGCAGTTTGCAGTTTCTGGGACATCAGCAATGAATGACACCCTTTTAATGGACCCCCCCCCCCGCCCTCCCTCTTCCCCGAGGAATGATGAACATAGTTCATGTCCTTACTAATTGTCTGTGGCCCAATCACCATACTGAGTACAACGTGTAAATATCATGAAGACAGTGTTCAAGGGCAAGGCTTCAGTATATGAGGGGCAGCAGAAGTGATGGGGGGAGGAGGAGTGGAAGACCAAGGCTGAGCCATTCCCCAGAGGGATCTTGTTACCACCAGGAATGTTGCCAAGGCAGGGGCTTTTGCAGCTGTGTAAAGAGCAGATTAGGAGCAAGATAGAAGCCTGTTGTTAAAACTGGGGCCCAAGATCAGGGCTGGACAACATCAAGCATCTTTGCTGCCAGAGTACCTAAGTGTTGAGTCACAGCAACTTAATCCCTCCTATTAATACCTGGTTTGATTCTGGGGACTGGACTGAGGCTGAGTCCCCTATTGGCTGCCAGAATTTCAGCTTTAGGGAGAGACAAACTCCAGGAAATCTACAAGTTAGGCAAGAAGGATATGGGGAAAGTGAGGTCAGTTTCCAGAGAATTAAACGACTGACATCAAAGACGTAAGGGCTGTTCCTGCTAAAGGAATGTTTTACGTGTAGGAACTGGGCAAGGAGGAAAAGATAGTCCAGTTGCATTCAGATTCTCACCTGAGTGTCAAGGGAAGGCAAGATAACTAAGTGGAACTTTTTTCATTCTGTTGCTTTCTAAATTTTCGAACTAAGTTTAAAGAACAATGAGACTAAGTCTGTAGGTCACGCCAACCTGGCTACTTCAAGCTAGACCCCATGATCATGAGTGTTTGCTCTCACCTATCAATACCATGCCATTCTGAGATTGCCAGACCAACCTTCTTCCCAGCCCTGGCACCCCGGGCTCTGGCTCAGGTCTTTAATACCTACTTCCCTGCACTGACCTGATGCAGCAACTGCTGGCCTTCCGGCTTGTCCAATGTCCGCCTAGCTCAAAACTGGGTCTTCATACCAAAAAAGTCCAAAAAAGGTGTTGAACTTGCAAATCTAAAGGCATCAAAGGGCTGCAATATGTTGGAGTGGAAAGAGGAACAGAAACTTAACGAAGTTGCCAGAGAGCAACAAGAAACCAAGAACACGTAGAGCTTAATTTTAGGCTCCAGGGATTTTCCCAGACTTATTTTCACTGTTTCTTAGGACTCCAATTTTCTAAGTCCTTTATTCTTCAGTCAAATGGAAGTACAGGGAAATGTGAGAACTCTAGATGAGTCCCTGAAGTCATTGCTACTCCTCAAATGGCCCTGGCAGCTCAGATCAGCAGGTACTTTGGGAGCATCAGCAATGACCCCTGTGTCCTTGGGATGTCACTCTCCTGCTCTAAAGTCTTCAGTGGATCTCTACTGCCTTGGAATAATTGGACTCTCTAGCCTCACCTTTAAAATCTTCCAGGAACCTTTTCTCTCACTAATCCCCTTCAGGCAGCAAATACTTCAGCAAAACTTAATCACTGGTTTTTCACACTTGACAGGAACTTTTTCCATTTTCTGACTTTTCTCAAAGTTTACTTTGTGTAGAATAATATTTTATCTAACTGACACATCTAAATATAACTATTCTTCAATGCCAGCTAAAAGCTTATCTCTTCCAGAATGCCTTCTGATTACACTAATCTCTGATCACACCTACATTTACTTGACTTACATTGCTCAGCATGTTTTTACTATAAAGTAAATCTTGTGTCATCTTCCTCATTTACACTGCACATTCATCAAATACAGATATTATATCTTATCAATGTTTTCAATTGACCTCAGTGCTGGAGAGTTGAACTAATCATATTCCTCAGTTCGTATCACCCAATCATTACAGTTGAAGCAAAATACTTAATTTAGATATTGATTCCTTTTTCATCTCATTCTCTGTTACCATTCCCTCTCCCATTCCCCCCTCTATCCAGAGGCAACCGCTCTAATGAGTTTGAAGTCTAACATACATGTATACACACTCTTGAAAATATAATAATATAGTCCACTGTATCTCATTAGACTTTGTTCTACTTCTTATTTTTTCACTCAGCGCTGTGGGTTTTTGTTTGTTTGTTTGTTTTGTTTTGTTTTATTGAGACGGGGTTTTGCTCTTGTCGCCCAGGCTGGAGTGCAATGGCGCTATCTCGGCTCACTGCAACCTCTGCCTCCCGAGTTCAAGCGATTTTCCTGCCTCAACCTCTTGAGTAGCTGGAATTATAGGCGCCCACCACCACGCCTGGCTAATTTTCGTATTTTTAGTAGAGATATTTCACCATGTTGGCCAGGCTGGTCTCAAACTCCTGACCTCAGGTGATCTACCTGCCTTGGCATCCCAAAGCACTGTTTTAAAGATCTATTCATATTGCTCTGTTGACACTTGGTTTGTTACTTCAAGCTGCCAAAAAATACTCAGTATTACGCAGTCTGCACATTTCACTCACCCCTTCCTCCAGGAGTGAACACCAAGATTTACCCTAATCACTGGAAGCCACAAACAGCACTTCAATGACTACATAATACACGACTCCTATGTGTGAAAACTTCTTTACAGTATATATACCCAGGTAAGGGCTGGCTGGTTAATAAGGTGTATGCATGTTGAAATTGACTAAGTACTGAATTTGACTAGCCGGACCAGTCTACTCTCACTAGTAGTTCACATAGGTTATTGTTTTCCCACATCCTTGCAAATACTTGGCCTTACCTGATTTTCTAATGTTTGTTTATCTCATGGATATCTAGTTGTAGTTTTTGAATTTGTTTAAATCACTCTTATCTGATTTTCAATACATTTGAGCATTCTTCATATATCCTTGAGCCATTTAGGTTTCCGCTTCTGCAAATTGCCTACATATATTCTTTGTCTACTTTTCAATTAGTTTTCCTCTTTATTATTGAATGATTTGCATATGTTTTCTTGTACATCCTAAATACCAGTTAGCACATAGCTTCTCGGCCTTTTGGCTAAGATCAAGTGTGGTATCTGTTCTTATCAGTTTAAATACTACTTAGCACATTGGTTTCAGTTCGGCTGTGGGGTCCTTCACTGAACAATTCTGATGAAGTCAAATTAACAATTCCTTACGTTTTGTTTCTGCTTTTGGTATCTTGCTTAGGAGTTCTTTCCCATACCAGGGTCATAAAGTTAACCTATAGCTTCTTCTGTAGCTTTATAGTTTTGCCATTCATATTTAGATGTTTAGTATGTATACACACATATACATATATATTTTCACACACATATAAACACACACCCCTCTATATGCATATATATATACGTATATGGTATGAGATATAAATCTGTTTTTCCTCAATATGGTAAACTTATTTTCCCATTATCATAAACAGGTTTTTTCTTTCCCCAAGGATTTGTGGTATCATGTTTATGGTATCTAAGACTTCCATCCAAGATCTCCGTTCTGTTCCATTTCTTCATTTACGTTTTTACACCAGTGCCATACTATTGTTTGTGTTTTTTAAAAAATTACTATAGCTTTGTTTTAATCTTGAGTTTGGTAGAACAAATTCCTGCCCTTTAGTCTTATTTTTCAAAACTGATTGAACTATTTGTGGATCTTCATTCTTCAATATACATTTTAAAATAGGTAAAGTCCTTAAAAACATCTGGCTACAATTTCAATTGGCATGCTATAGACTGATGCATCATTTGTCGGTTGGGGGCGTGGATGCTTTTAGAATGTTAGATGATCTTATCTGTAAAGATAAACTATTTCTCCATTTATTTAGAACTTCACATCTTGTAATAGGTTTTTAAAACTTTAACCATGGAGGACTTTCACATTCTTTCAAAAGTTTACTGACATGTTATAGTTGTTTTTATTGCTGTGTATAGCAGCTTATTTCCTAATTGTGTTTTCTAGATGGTCTTTACTGCTGCAGAGAAATGTTATTGACTTTTTAAAACTGATCTTGTATCCAGCAACTTTGCTGAACTTCCTGATTTGTTTTGCCTTCTTGACCTGTTATAATATCTATGTATAATACTGCTCTTTGCCTTTAGAAGATATTTTTGGCTTGAAGTCTTTTGATAGATTTAAGATCAAGATTGGAACTCTGGCCTTTTTTATTGTTTATATTTCTTTTGCATATGTTTTTAGTGCTTTTAATTTCTACCTCTCTATGTCTTTTTGTTTCAAAGTGTAAGAATGTCTTATTCTTACACTTAGCACTTTGTTTTATAATCCAATATGAGGGCCATTTACTATAATTACTGCTATATCAGGATTTATTTTTTCATTTTATACTTCCTTTTACTATGTGGCTTCTTATTCCTCTTCGTAGTTCATCTTGTGTTCTTCCAAATAAACAAAAATGATTTCTGCTGCTTTGAGTTTTATATTCTGATTTTTTCTTCTAGTAAGTTATCCCTAAGTTGTCCTTTTTGACTGGGGCTTATTTCACTTAACATAATGTCTTAAAGTTTCATCCATGTTGTAGTATGTATCAGAATTTCATTCTTTTTAAAGGCTGAATAATATTTCATTGGATGTATATACCATATTTTGTTTCTGCATTCATCTATCAATGGACACTTGAGTTGCTTCCACTTTTGGCTATTGAGATAATGTTGCTATTATTCACAATAGCAACAACATTGCTCTATGTCTGTCTTTCTGTCTTTCAGTATCACACTATTTTGATTACTGTAGCTTTGAAATAATAAAGTCTATGACCAACTTTGTAATCTTACAAGATTGAGCTGGCTATATGCAGTCTCTTGATATTCTGTGTGGATTTTAGAATGGATTTTTTATTTCTACAAAAAAGCATTGGAATATCAACAGGGATTGCACTGAATCTGTAGAATGCTTTGGGTAGCAGTGACATCTTAACAATATCAAGTCTTCCAATACATGAACACAGGTTTTGTTTGCCATTTATTTGTGTCTTCTTTAATATTTTTCAGCAATATTTTGTAGTTTTTAGTGTACAAGTCTTTCTTTCACCTCCTTAGTTGTATTAATTCCTAAGTGGTTTTTGTTGTTATTGTTTGTGGCTGAAGGAGATGCTATTGTAAGTTGAAATATTTTCTTAATTTCCTTTTTGAATTATTCATTGCTAATGTACAGGAAAGTAATGATTTTTGCATGTCAATTTTGTGATTTTGCAACTTTCCCAAATTAGTTTATTAGCTCTAACAGATTTGTTTTGTAGAATCTCTAGGGTTTCCTACATATAAAATGATATCATCTGTGAACAGAGACAATGTTACTCCTTCTTTTCCAATTGCGATGCCTTTAATTTTTCTTTCTTACCTAACTGCACTGACTATGAATTCTAGTACTATATTAAATAGAAGTGGCAAAACAGCATCCTTGCCTTATTCCTGATCTTAGTGGAAAAGCTTTCAGTCTTTCACCATTGAGTATGATGTTTGAGCTGCGTGTTGTTCATACATGGCTCTTATTATGTTGTGGTAATTTCCTTCTAGTCCTAGTTTGTTGAGTTTTGTTTTATTTTGTTTTGTTTTGTTTTTTAAATCATGAAAGGGTATTGAACTATGTCAAATGCTTTCTCTGTATCAATTGAGATGATTGTGTGTTTTTATTCCTTTACTTGTTAACGTGGTGCATTACACTGATTGATTTTCGTGTATTGAACCATCCTTGTATTCCAGTAATAAATCCCACCTGGTCATGGTGTGTAATCCTTTTAATATACTGTCGAATTTGGCTTGCTAGTATTTTGTTGAGTATTTGCCTCAATAATCTTAAGCGATATTTAGTTTTCTTTTCTGGTAGCATGTTTCTCTGGCTTTGATATCACATAATGCTGGACTTACAGACTTAGATAAGAACAGCTCACTCTTCTTCCTTTTTTTTGGAAGACTTTGAGAAGGATTGGTATTAATCTTTCTTTGAATGTTTGGTAGAATTCACCAGTAAAGACACCTGCTCCAAGGCTTTTCTTTGTTAGAAGGTTTTTGATTATTAATTCAATTGCCTTACTCATTAAAAAGGTCTACTCAGATTTTTATATTTCTTTATAATTTAGTTTTGTTAGGTTGTGTGTTTCTAGGAATTTGTCAGTTTCATCTAGGTTATCTAATTGGTTGGTGTACAACTGTTCATGATACTGTCATAATTCTTTTTATTTCTATAAAATCAGCACTTTTTAATTTTTATTTCAATCACTTGAGTCATCTCTCTCTTTTTAGGCAATCTAGCTAAAAGTTTGTCAAATTTCTTGAGCTTTTAAAATAACCAACTCTGAGTTTTGTCGATTTCTATATTATTTTTCTATTCTCCATCTCTATTCTAATCTTTGTTTTGTCTTTTTTTCCCCCTTTGCTAGGCTTGGGTTTAGTTTGTACTTGTTTTTCTAATTCCATAAGGTAGAAAGTTAGAGCACTGATTTGAGACCTTTCTTCTTTTTTAATATAAGCATTTACAGCTATAACTTTCCTTCTTCACACTACGTTCACTGCATCCTGTAAGTTTTAGTATGTTGTGTTTTTATTTTCATTTGTCCCATGATATTTTCTAATTTCCCTTGTGATTTATTCTTTGACCCTTTAGTTGTTTAAGAGTGTGTTGTTTACTTTTCACATACTTGTGAATTTTTTTTTTCTTCTGCTGTTGATTTCTAGTGTCATTCCATTTTGATTGGGAAAGATACACAGTATGATTTCAATATTTTTAAATTTATTCAGGCTTGTTTTGTGACCTAACACATGGTCTACCCTGGAGAATGTTCCCTGTGCAGTTGAGAAAATATGTATATTCTGCTGTTGTTGGGCACAGTATTCTCTATATGTCTGTTAGTCTAATTGTCTACAGTGTTGCTTGTGTTAATTATTTATTTATTTATTTTCTCTCTATTTGTAATACTCACCATTGAGAGTGTGGTATCAAAGTCTCCTACTATTATTGTAGCCAAGATTTTCAAGAGGGTCTTTTTGTGGCAACCTTTCTGAGGTTTTATATGGCTGAGATTATTTCCACTGCACTTTTCATATTTAAATGCCAATCTAGATGAGTGCAAGATTCTAGCTTCAAAGATTTTTTTCTGCAATACTAAAAAAGTATAACTCAGGCTGGGCACAGTAGCTAACACCTGTAATCTCAGCACTTTGGGAGGCCAAGGCAGGCGGATCACGAGGTCAAGAGATCAAGACAATCCTGGCCAACATGGTGAAACCCCATTCTACAAAAAACACAAAAATTAGCTTTGCTTGGTGGTGCACACCTGTAGTCCCAGCTACTTGGGAGGCTGAGGCGAGAGAATAGCTTGACCCCGGGAAGCAGAGGTTGCAATGAACTGATTGCACCACTGCACTCTAGTCTGGTGACAGAGCGAGACTCTGTCTCAAAACAAAACCCAAAAAACTACAACTCTGTGTTTTGTTTTGTGAGACAGAGTCTCGCTCTATCAACCCAGGCTGGAGTGCAGTGGCACAATCTCAGCTCACTGCAACTTCCGCCTCCTGGGGTCAAACGATTCTCCTGCCTCAGCCTCCCGAGTAGCTGGGATTACAGGTGTGTGCCACCATGCCCAGCTAATTTTTGCATATTTAGTAGAGGTGGGCTTTTACCGCTGGTCTTGAACTCCTGACTTCGTGATCTGCCCATCTCGGCCTCCCAAAGTGCTAGGATTACAGACGCATGCCACCATGCCAAGCTAATTTTTGTATATTTAGTAGAGGTGGGCTTTCACCATGTTGGCCAGGCTGGTCTCTAAGTCCTGACTTCGTGATCTGCCCACCTTGGCCTCCCAAAGTGCTGGGATTACAGGCACACGCAACCATGCCCAGCTAATTTTTGTATATTTAGTAGAAGTAGGCTTTCACCATGTTGGCCAGGCTGGTCTCGAATTCCTGAATTCGTGGTCCACCCACCTTATCCTCCCAAAGTGGTGGGATTACAGGCATGAGCCACTGCACCCGGCCAACTCAGTTGTCTTTTTGCAGAAGTTTTTGAAGTGTCTCATATGAATATGTTACCTGTTCATTTGTAAGTGATCTGTTTCTTTCTGAAAGCTTTTAGAAATTTGCCTTTGATATTCTTAAATTTTACTATATAATGTGTCTAAGTATGAAAATGATTCCAATAATAGCTGTATTATTTAACTATGTAAGAATTTGTGTACTCTCCATGTTTTAGCCAAAATTTTTGGACGCATTGATTTGACTTTGGGTTTTATGAGGGTAGGAACTATGTTTTTCTGTTTCATAGCTGTATCTTCAGTGCCTAGCAGTGTTCTTAGTATATGGTAGATGCACTAAATAAATACTTGTTGAATGAATGAATAACTGAATAGTCACCCAGATGACTGGCAACTTTTCTAAGACTTTCTAAAATATATTATTTCTTTTGTAATTTGTCTCAATAACTAGGGATTTTTTTACAGCAGACAAATAAGAAAAAGACATTTAATAGAATTTAACACTAAACTGAGTTAGTTTCAGTAGATGGTCTACAGGTTATAAGAAATATTTAAAAATACATAGTTAGGAAAAGAACCATGCAAATTACCATTGGCTCATACACTTATATCTGAAATCTGAAAGATACTACTCTTGGTCAAAAATACATCAGTATGTATTTATATAGTATAGTATCACTCTGTACTTGTACTTGATTTACAACCCTTTCTTCCCTACTAAACTGTGACCAACTTGGAGAAACCATGTTTTTGAAGGAATAATATAGATGACAAGAAATTTGTACTTTACTCCTTTAGACTAGTGATACGTACCACTATATAATAAGTAAAATACTTAAAAGCAGAAAAGAGTGGTAATTTTAACTTTTTTCCTTCAGGAATATCCTCTTTTATCAATGAATGCTAAGTTAAAACACAAACAAAAGTGGAAGACAGAATGGGGACTTTCTTTGTTTAATTCATCTTTGTTATGGTCTTAGGCTTATTTTGCTTAGTGGAATTATTATTTTCTAATGATATTCGACCATGTGTGAACGCCCCCCATCATCTACTTTTCTTAACTATCATCTAAAAATACAGAACAAATGTCCACCTTTAACAGGCATGTAAATTTTCAGGGTGCCACAGACTTAGGAACTGACATAATCTTTCTTTAAGAAAAGTAATAGGGCCAGCATGGTGGCTCACGCCTGTAATCCCAGCACTTTGGGAGGCCGAGGTGGGCAGATCACGAGGTCAGGAGATTGAGACCATCCTGGCTAACACGGTGACACCCCGTCTCTACTAAAAATAACAAAAAATTAGCCGGGCGTGCTGGCGGGCACCTGTAGTCCCAGCTACTCGGGAGGCTGAGGCAGGAGAATTGCTTGAACCCAGGAGGTGGAAGTTGCAATAAGCCAAGATAGCACCCGTGCAATTGCACTTCACACAGAGCAAGACTCCATCTCAAAAAAAAAAAAAAAAAAAAGTATTAAAAAGGTTGTTAGAAAAAGAAAAGAGATCCTCTTCTGGTTGTGAATATAAAAAACCCAAGGACAATTCACAGTCATACGAGGCCTTATTGTGACAACACTAGGAAATGTATAAAAAATTTAAGAAAATGGTTTCAACAGTGAAATTACTGCAGGGTTTTAGATATTGAGAACCTATTTGTGAAACTGAGCTATATAAATAATTAATAGTAAGAAAAATAAAACTCATGTTTTTCTACAGAAACTGAATGAATTATAGAAATATGAGAAGGTGTTAACAATCTTGAAAATATGAATTCTTTGGGTTTTGCATTTCCACTGTGCAAAAGTGGTGTGGGATATTTCAACCAGTCTGTCAAATAATCTATGCATAAATTGGAGGGAGCAGTTCCCCTGAAAGAGTTGCTTTATATTTAAAAAAATAGTATCCAGTTTAAAAATAAACTCACTTACCTTTTACATGCTTTTTATGTTTCCCTGTCTTAATTAATTCCTCAAGTTAATTTCTTTTTAACCAAACACTGTCAATTCCCAGATCATGCCATTGCATTCCAATTTAGGGCAATGTGATAAAAATGATCCTTATAAATTAAGTATAATATTATATTTGCATTCAGAATCAACGATTCAAGTCTGCATATCTTGTAATGGCCATAGAATTCTCTTTACCCTTGTTTTGTGGTACCTAAGCTGTCAATTACTTTGGGAACATTTTTGAAAAGTAAAACTTTGGCAATCATCTTTACAAAGTATATAGACATGGTTTAAAATTTGAACTTAAAAAATTTAAGCCATGTCTATATAGCTTCTCTTTTGAAAAAGTCTGCCTTGCTTGAAGAATTTAAACAATCAGAATTCAATTCAAGGAAAGTTGCCAAAGATGAGGTGATGCATTCTAAAATAACAGAGAGAAAAGTGATCTTCAGCAGAAATCACAAAGAATTTTAGACTTGAAATGGACCCTATAGGTCATGTAATCTGAAGACCACTAGGGAAGTCCATGGTAAGAATAGAAAAAATTTTTCACCCTATGATTTTACATATGATTCAAATATGTAATGTTTCCATGCAGATTTACACAATATTGTAAATCTACATTTTGGGGGGGATTATCTTGATGTCCTTCAAGTGTAATTCACATTACTTTAGAATCTTTACGGGGTGGAGGAGGTAGATTCTATTAGGAATATGTAATTGATTTTTGGAGCTTATTTGCTGGAAAAATACATTTTTGTATTTTTCTAGATGGGAAAAAGTCTTTCTGTGGAACTTACATCAGCCAGCTCTCTATGCTACACCAGTTTTGGATACGTATGAGGGAAGGATGATAAGGATTAAGTCCGAGTAATATTTGTCAATATTTTATGTGAAATCTTATTCAATTCGTAATTTAACTTTCAAGAATTAGTTTTAGCATTTTAAATTTTATTGTAATTAAGTCTGCATTTGTTGTATTTATTAAAGCAATGTTAATCTATTGATTTACATTTACATTTTAAACATCCTACCTTTGTTTATTTAAAGCTAACAAAGCTGAGTAGCATGTTCTTATACGGACATGCTAGTGTTTTACGCTGATTATTTTTATAATAAGTTAATCATATATAACATAAATCTCATATATGTTTCATGTTTATATTTTTTGCATTTGTCATTAAATTAAAATCTTACATTAAAAAACAAAAGAATGCCAAAAGGAATGCTCTGAACATAACCATATATGCATTATTGACATGCAAATTTTGACATGTAAACAATATAATACAATCCTATTCATTTAAAGAGTTAGGATAAAAGCATGTCTAGGAAGGCAGCTGCTTTATAAGCAGTCCTACAAGTGGCATAACTATACCACTTCTTTTATCATTCTAGTACTTTACCACTCATTTGATATTTGACAGCTGTGTGGGGATGACTGGAAAAATTTGAATGTATAAAAATAACTTGTTGGATTGGTTTTTACATTTTTTCTAATTTTAAAGTTTTCTAAAAGTTTTGCATTTCACATTTTGCTTTTAATTTACTTTGAATTTAACTTTGTGTATAGGATAAGAAGTTCAACCCTATTTCCTTCCTCTGTGAAAAAAAAGTTCCATCACCATTTATTCCTCTTTTCCTTTTTGATGTTTTATCAAAATTGCCTTGATCATTCTTGGCACTTCACACTTGCATATAAATTTTACAATCCTCTTGTCAAGGTCCGGGGGAAAAAAACCTGCCAGTAATTTGGCAAGGAATTGCACTATGAATGATTTTGGAAAAATTGGTATCTTTATTATTTTTTTATACCAAGAACATGGTATATCTCTCCTTTCGTGTAAGTTTACAATATGGTTTTATTAATGCCTCTATAAGCAACTTGCATACATTTTTAGATAATTATTAGCTATTCTTATATATTATTGGTTGCTACTGTAAAAATACATTTTAAAAATTACACTTTCTAACTTGTGTAGCTATAGAAATAGTTGATTTTTATAAATTGCACTTGTATCCTAAAACTATGTTGAATTCTCTTATTCTAAAGATTTGCATATTCTCTTGCTTTTTATGTGAATAATAATATTGTTTGTGAATAGTAGCAGTTTTGAGTCTTCCTTCTCAATATCTATAATTTACATATAGTATCTTTCATTATTGAAATGGTTAAGATCAATGATGAGTAGAACTAGTGATAACAGACATCATTGTGTTTATGGTTTTAATCTATTGTCATTAACATTTCATCATTTCTAACATTTCATCTAACATTTCATCATTAACGATCATGCTTGTTGCAAGTTTCAAATAGATACTCTAATAAAGAGTGTCTTTATTTCTTAATAAGCTAAGGAATTTTCCTTTATTTTATTTTATTTTTTTTGAGATGGCGTCTCGCTGTCGCCCAGACTGGAGTGCAGTGGCGCAATCTCGGCTCACTGCAAGCTCCACCTCCCGGGTTCACTCCGTTCTCCTGCCTCAGCCTCCCGAGTAGCTGGGACTACAGGCGCCGCCACTACGTCCGGCTATTTTTTTTTTATTTTTAGTAGAGACGGGGTTTCACCGTGTTAGCCAGGATGGTCTCGATCTCCTAACCTCGTGATCCACCGGCCTCGGCCTCCCGAAGTGCTGGGATTACAGGCGTGAGCCACCATGCCCAGCCCTTTATTGCTTTTTTGCTAATATTTGGTTGGATTTTAGAAAATATTTTGGTTCGCTGAGATGACATAATTTTTCTTCTTTATTTCTTAGAGTGGTAAATGTCACTACTAGATTTTCCACTTTTAAACTATATTTGCATTCCTGAGATACACCCAACTTGGTCACGATGCATTACTATTATTATTATTATTCTTGCTAGTATTATTCAAAATTAGATTTAGTCGTCCAGTATTTTGTTTAGAATTTTTGCATATAACTGTAAGTAAAATTTGCTTATGATTTCATGTGTCATGGTGTCCTTATTAAATTGTGCTATCAAGATTTAACCAAGTTTATAAAATAAGTTGGGGGGAGTGTTCCTTTTCTTGTATTCTCTGGAAGAGTTTATGTGATATTTATCTATTCCCTTCGACATCTGGCACAACTTTCCTGTAAGTCACTTATATCTGGTCTTTTCTCGGAGGGACATTATCAACTACTGACTCAAGCTTCTCCAATGGTTATAGATTTCTTCAGTGCTTCTTTTCCTTTTTGATTTTTTTTTTTTTTTTTTTTTTTTTTTTTTGGTGGAGTCTTGCTCTGTCACCCAGACTGAGCAAGTTACACCCAGACTGAACAGGAGTCCTCTGTTACCCCGGCTGGAGTCCAGTGGCGCCATCTTGGCTCACTGCAACCTCTGCCTCCTGGGTTCAAGCGATTCTCCTGCCTCAGCCTCCTGAGTAGCTGGGACTACAGGCACGTGCCACCAGGCCCAGCTAATGTTTTGTATTTTTAGTAGAGACGGGGTTTCACCGTGATAGCCAGGATGGTCTTGATTTTTTGACCTTGTGATCCATCCACCTCAGCCTCCCAAAGTGCTGGGATTACAGGCATGAGCTACAGTGTCTGGCCCCTTTTTAATATATTTTTTAAGGCAGTATACATTTAAACACTTTGGCATGAAATCATTTTTAGTATACTCCCATATTTTTCTAACATTTGAATTCTCTTTAACATTGCCCTATTTTTCTTTCCTAATGTTTGAGTTTTTTCTCTACTTTTCTTGATTCATTTCACCAGTGGTTTGCCTACTTCATTAATCTTTTTCAAAGAATCAACTTTTGGCTTTGTTGATCATCTCTATTGTGTTTTTTTAATTACTCTTTAACTTCTGTTTTTTATTTTTTCCTTTTATTCTAGTTTCTTTAGGATTAGTTTGTTGTCCTTTTTTAAAGTTGGAAAAACAATTTTCAGCTTTTCTTCTTTTTCAATATAAGCATTTTTTACACTTTAGCAATGTCCCACAAACTTTGATATGTAGTATTATTATTCAGTTCTAATGGATGTTGAAACAGCAGGACTCAGGGGATGAAATATGAATATAAGTTCATTTATTTGAACAATACTCATTCAAACCCACTTTGAGAACCGTTTTTTTCTTCATATTCTTGAAAGGCATCCAGGAAAAGTCTCATGATTCTTCTAGTCTCTCTTGATAATAAAAAAAATTAGTGGCTAGGGGTCACTTCTAGCCACTAAAAAGAGACAAACAAAAAGTCAGTTTGGTAAAGTCCATGTAATGAAAAAGAAATTAAGACTTCAACACTTGTTCAACCTTAAAGACTTCCCCTTTCAGAGCTCACACTTGGTACAGGCAAGTGGTTGGCAGGGGAAAATGTGGGGGTGATTGCTTCTTTTATATGATTTATGCCTCACCTTCCTCTCCTACTTTCTAAGCTGCTTCCAATTTCTTTAGGGTTGACTTGGAAAAACAGATTAAAATAAGGAACGAGGGCCAGGCGAGGTGGCTCACTCCTGTAATCCCAGCACTTTGGGAGGCCAAGGCGGGCGGATTACTTGAGGTCAGGAGTTTGAGCCAGCCTGGCCAACATGGTGAAACCCCGTCTCCACTAAAAATACAAAACTTAGCCAGATGTTCGCCTGTGGTTCCAGATGCTCGTAAGGCCGAAGCAGGAGAATTGCTCGAACCTGGAAGGCGGAGGTTGCAGCGAGCAGAAATGGTGCCACTGCACTCCAGCCTGGGTGACAGAGCAGACTCTGTCTAAAAAAAAAAAAAGAAAAAAGAAAAAGGAACAGGAAAAGTCTTATTTCACCAGCACTGCCTTGGGATTGCAGAGGTTCTCCTTGGGTGTCTTTCTCTCTTGGGTGCTTTTCTGTGTTCTTCAAAGTCACTACTTTACCATTAGACATCCAGCTGTTCAGAGCTCCTCCTGGGGTCATCTCGATACTTCTGCTGGCTTTCACTTACCTATGACCTACATTTACACCAGAGGAAATGTGCATCCTTTCCTAACAGTAAACTCTGGGATGAAGTGGCCTCAAAAGTGTGAATCTTTCCTATTAAACTTCAGAGCAGTTACCATCCATAGTACCTCCCCTTCAGATATCTAAAGTTTGAGTCAAATAGTTCACCATATCCCACAAATTCTAGGGAATGCATACCAAAATTTCCAGGTGATCCCTCTGAAGCCCCTTTCATTTATCTGGAGGAGAGATGTGGCACTGCAATAGCTGTGTTAAAAACATCTTCTCTTCCTCTAATCGCCCATTCCCAATCCTTTTATATTCTACATGTAGGTGAGGAATTAGGATAGTAAAATCTGTGTTAATGACTTCCTTTGGTAATCTTACATGGAATATTACCTTACAAGAAAATGTGGGCTTTGTCATCTTAGGACCAGCTGAAACCATCTAAACACATTCCATTTTTGGGGTCTGTTGCATATTTTACTTTCTAGTCTTCATCATTGTTGGGAACAGGCCCCCCAAAATCTGGCCATAAACTGGCCCCATAACTGGCCATAAACAAAATCTCTGCAGCACTGTGACATGTTCATGACGGCCATAACACCCACGCTGGAAGGTTGTGGGTTTACCGGAATGAGGGCAAGGAACACCTGGCCCACCCATGGTGGAAAACCGCTTAAAGGCGTTCTTAAACCACAAACAATAGCATGAGCGATCTGTGCCTTAAGGACATGCTCCTGCTGCAGATAACTAGCCCAACCTATTCCTTTAATTCGGCTCATCTCTTCATTTCCCATAAGGGATACTTTTAGTTACTTTAATGTCTATAGAAACTAAGCTATCTTAGTTATAATATCTACAGCAAGCTAATGACTGGCTTGCTGTTAATAAATACGTGGGTAAATCTCTGTTCGAGGCTCTCAGCTCTGAAGGCTGTGAGACCCCTGATTTCCCACTTCACACCTCTATATTTCTGCGTGTGTCTTTAATTTCTCTAGCGCTGCTGGGTTAGGGTCTCCCCAACCGAGCTGGTCTCGGCAATCATGATTTTTTCTCTGGCTCATAAGTTATTTAGAAATGTGTTTTTACATCTCAGAATATATCATCCTTAAAAATATTCTTCAATACTGATTTCTAGGTGGAGAACATTTTTACCTCCTTGGTTTAAAAAAAAAAAAGAGGCTGGGCATGGTGGCTCATGCCTATAATCCTAGCACTTTGGGAGGCCAAGGCGGGTGGATTGCCTGAGCTTAGGAGTTTGAGACCAGCCTGGGCAAAATGGTGAAACCCCGTCTCTACTAAAAATACAAAAAAATTAGCTGGGTGTGGCAGCATGCGCCTGTAGTACCAGCTACTCGGGAGGCTGAGGCAGGGGAGGGTGCAGTAAGCTGAGATTGCACCACTGTACTCCAGCCTGGGCAACAGAGCAAGACTCTATTTCCAAAAAAAAAAAAAAAAAAAAAGTCATTTATCATTATGTAGTTAATTTATATGTCCCTAAAGCTTTTTGCATTAAAGCTTGTTTTGTATAATATTAATATTTTGAGCTACCCCAACTCTTTCATTTTTTGCCTCCTAGCCTCCATTTCTTTCGACCTTTCTCTTATGTTTTCTACTTGGCCTTTTTGTCCTGCATTTTGGATTGTTTAATTTAGATCTTTCAGTTCACAAATGCTCTAGTAGGGTATGTTGAATTTGCTCTTTAAGTTGCCATTGAGTTTTCCATCTCAATAATCAATTTTATTTTAAGAAGTTCTGGTTCTTTTTAAAAAATGTTTTAACAAGGCCTTCTGTTTCCTTTCTTAAGTTTTCAGTTCAGTTTTTAAAAATATCAACATGTATTTTAACCACCCTTTATAAACCCCCTTCTATCGATTACTTCGATTAGCTAAAATTTCTAGGGCTCTATTTCTGTTGTTTGTTTTCTCTCCTGGCCCTTGTTCATGATGGCTTGTTTCTGTGTATGTTTTGCAGCTTTAGGGTTGTGAATTGTTAGATGGGACTTTATCTCCAGAAATTCTGAGGAGTCCTTGTTTTAACGTTTCCCTCTAGAAAGGATGTGCGTGCTTCTTTCTAGCAACCTAGATGCAATTAACCGGGCACTACATTATGCTACTATCTTGGCTTGGGGTTTCCTAGGTAATGCAGATTGTACACATTCAAATCCTAAATTTGAGGACATAGCTGTGGTTTCAAAATTTCAGATGGAATTAATAATACCCCTTCAAAAGTCCCATGTCAAGACAGACAAATCCTTCTTCATCCTCCTCCTTTTCTGCTGTCCAGACTTTTTTCTTCTAGCTCACCTTGCAAGCTTTCTGATTTCAAATGAGAGGCTCCATTTCAATGTGGGACGTTGTGGGAGCTTAAGACCATGTCTTCTGCTCCCACAAGCCTGTTAAAATTCAGACGTTTTTGTAACTGAGCCAGACAAATGCGTCCAGGAAAGGAGCGGCATAAGTGCAATCTTAATAAACTAGCTTTCGGTTCCTTCCTTATTTTTGGTCTATGAGTACTTCACATACTTCTTGAAAGCTCAGCTATGTATTTTGAGATTTATTTTTTATTTTTTAAATGTTTATAGATTCAGAGGGTACAGTACAGGTTTGTTACATGGATATATTGCATAATGGTGAGGTTTGCGCTTCCAGTGTACCCGTCACTCAAAAAGTGAACACTGTTCCCAATAGATAATTTTTCAACCCTCACCTCTCTCCCATCCTACCCACTTTTGGAGTCCTCTGTGTCTATTATTTCCTTCTGCATGTCCATATGTACCTATTAGTTAGTTCCCATTTTTAAGTGAGAACACGTGGTAGTTGATTTTCTGTTTCTGAGTCATTTCACTTAGGATAATGGCGCCCAGCTCCATCTATGTGGCTGCAAAAGACATGGTTTAATTCTTTTTTTTTATGGCTGCATTATATTCCACGGTGTTTATATACTACATTTTCTTTATCCAGTCATCTCTTGATAGACACTTAGATTGATTCCATGATGTTGTTATGGTGAACTTCACTGTGATAACATACAAGTGTGGGTGCCTTTTCAATATAATGATTTACTTTCCTTTGGATAGATACTCAGTAGTGGGATTCCTGCATCAAATGGTAATTCTATTTTTAGTTCTTTGAGAAATCTCCATACTGTTTTCCATAGAGGTTGTACTAATTTACATTCCCATCAACAGTGTATAAGCATTCGCTTTTACATCTTGAGAGTTTTTATAAACATATTTCAACCAGTAGTTCTTGCTGTTTTGTTGCAGGATTTTTATACTTATCTGACATGAGGTATTAAATGTTCTATTATTTGAGTCTATTGAGCCTATGAAGTAAAAATGGTGTTGCTGAATATTCTAACACTTACTCTATATCTTCCACTATACCTCATTCAAGCCTCAAATTTTTCTTTCTTTGGCCGGAGATTTTTTGTTGTGTTTTGCCTTATAATTGTGATAAGAAAGAACACATTATACAAAATGTACCTTCTTCACCATTTTTAAGTGTACGGTTCAATAGTGTTAAGTATGTTCACATTGTTGTGCAACGCTGAGTTTTAAACTTTGAGATTTAGGTTCTTTGTGGCAAGGAAGGACAGATCTATTTCACCTCCTTTCTCTTGCCTTCACTCATCTTTGCTTCCTTCTTCTTCTTTTTTTCCATTGGCTGGAACAATGTATGAATGGAGAAATGCTGCAACCTAAAATCATCTAACTGAAACTCAAAGACTTAATTTCTCGTGTCGTCTTAAGAGTTTCACATCTATTTTTTTCTGGAGCCTTTTTGCTAGATTAACTCACAATTCTGGAGATCTGTCAACCACATACAGATATGTATTTGACTTTTGCAGTGTGAAGATAAAGACAGACTATTTTTTGGCAAATTATTAGTGGGTTTAATCTTCCTTCCATGAGCCTCTTTTGAAATGGCTGTGTTATCACCATCTGTGTTTTTTTTTCTCTTCTGTAGTTATAATTGGCTTAATTTTTGCTAGATCCTCCTTTGCCAAAAGTTTTGTGATTTAGTTCATTTATGTGATTTATCCAACATCACACATATTAACTACAGGAATTCCATAATATTTTACAAGATATTCAATTTAACTTTGAAGTGACTGGACTGACAGTGGTAGATGTTCACAATATCAGCACCTACACAAGGTTGTCAATGCAAAGACAAAAGCTACTGTTAGGTGGGGGAAGGAATATTTGAGGATGTCTAATTTTATGAGGCAACCAGTTCACTAGGACATATTTTCATGTCATGATTATTTCTGCTTCAGTATACATTCTAAGTACAGCAGTGAGGTTAAATAATAAACACTCAGAAAATGAGGTATCCTCCTCTTTTGTTAGTCACAAGGGTATTCCTTCAACCAGATGATACCTTCCATTTAAACCAAAATTTATTTCTGAATTTGCTTATCACTTCTAATTAGAGGTCAGCTCTGTCAAGAGCTACATCTTAACTCAATGGACCTCTGGAAAAATAAGACAAAATTACACAACTAGTCATTTCAGAGAGGGAAAAAAAATCAAACTTCTTCCCTGGTAGTTGTAGGGGAAAAAAATAAGCTTGATTAAAATGTCAATTTGCATTTTGATTTTAGAGACAATGTAAAAAGAGATACAATCCATCAATAACAAGAAGCAGATTTTTCTAGATTTTAAGATTTCCAATATCAGGGTGTATGTTAGAATCAAGAATTACAATTATAATTAGTAGGGTTTTTCACTGTGTCACCAGATTGGAGTGCAGTGGTGCAAACTTGGCTCACTGCAACCTCCGCCTCCCGGGTTCAAGCGATCCTGCTGCCTCAGCCTCCCGAGTAGCTGGGACTACAGGCACGTGCCATCACACGCCCAGCTAATTTTTGTATTTTTAGTAGAGACAGGGTTTCACCATGTTGGCCAGGATGGTCTCGATCTCTTGACCTCGTGATCTGCTCGCCTCGGCCTCCCAGAGTGCTGGGATTACAGGCATGAGTCACCGCACCCAGCCTATTAGCCAAAATAATACACTGACATAATGTCTATGTAGAATGCAACTTTCAAGTGGATGCATTCCATTGATAATAACAGTAATAACAACACATATATTCCTTACTATGACCAGTCACTGTTTTAGGAGTTTTACTTAATTATCTTATTTTTTACAATTACCCTTTTTAGGTAGTTTACTATTATTAGCCTCACTGTTATGGTGACCGGTGAGGACAATAAAACACAGAGAAGTGACCTGGCCAACATCTCACACAGAGATGGCTGAGTTAGATGTTTCACTTAGGCTTAAAGTTACTACCTGCTGGTAAGCAAACAAGTTATATTTTAAATGAAGCATTTTATGAACACATCCTACTAGTTTTTAGTATCTGCCAAATAATTGAGATCTATTTTCAGAGCAAACAGCCATATTGTTTTCTTAAGACACTACTGTAGGCAGAATAATGATCCCCCAAAGATGTGTATCTCCTCATCTCTGGAATTCCTGAATATATTAGCTCACATGGCAAAAGGATTCCGCTGATGTGATCAAGGGCAGAGACCTGGAAATAGGAAGATGATCCTGGATTGCTCAGGTGAGCCCTCAGAATCTTTTCCAGCTGCCATCAGCGGTAGACTTGAGGATGGAAGGGTCAGAGATGGCACATCACTGGCTTTGAAGATGGAGGAAGGGGCCAAAGGCAACGAATGTTGACAGAAGCTGGCGAAGGCAAGCTAAGGATTGTCCTGTGGAGTCTCCAGAAAGGAGTGCAGCTAGGGTGACACCCAGGTAGTACTTCTGACCTACAGAACTGCGAGATAATAAATGCAAGATGATACATTTGTGCTGTTTCAAGCCACAAAGTGTGTGGTCATTGGATATTGTGGCAACAGGGAACAGATACAGGCCCCGTCAGGTATTTCACTCAATCCATGAAATACTTTAGAGTATTCAAAGTTTAACAAGCGCGGGAGCCACTTACGGATCCGTCTATCTGCGCTGCCTGGGAGCGTCAGAGGCCGTGTACTTCGTGCACCTCGCGGGTCGGCGGGGCTGCCCTAAGATGCTCCGGGCTCAGAGCAGACTGAGCCCGCGTTCAAGGAACCGCCAGAAACGTCAGAGGGACGGAGGAAAACTTTATACTTTAACAGTATTTTTACGTTTATTTCCAGCAAATGTTGTTGGCTTTGTATTTAAAGTATTTATGATTCACTATAAAGTGTAGGATCCAAGAAAACGCGCTAGTTTCACTTGGCACCTGTGGGTGTCCCGGGAAGCTCTCCAAGGAGGGACTGGCTCCTGGAAGTTCCTGGGGTGCGGCACCACCACGGACGAACCAAGCTCCACCGAGAAGCCGAAAGCCGCGACCGCCGGGACGCCCTCTGCCAGGCCTCCACCGCCTCAGTGGCCCTTCACAGCCACTGCATTCCCAAGCCCCCCAGTTATGTCCAGTGTCGCTCAGCGCCCGGCCCACCCAGCGACCTCAAACCTCGCGACACTTGCAACTCCCGCGGCCCTTCCTGCTACAGGCCTCCTAGGGGCGAGACATCAGGAAGATGGCTCCGCCCACGGAAAGGAAGATTTCGTTCTCGCGAGATCCCAGTGACAAATCGGCAGCCCGTTCTCGCGGGATTTTCCAAGGCCGGGTTGGAAGTTGCGGGGGTTAGGAGACTGAGGTCAGATCCCGAGGAGGAGATTTGGGGGTCGCAATGCTGGCCTCCTGTCCTCCACCGGCGGCGGCGGAGCCCGAAGGAACTAGGTGAACACCGCCTTGCCAGCCTCACACAGCGTCCCGTGGCTTTGCCGCCACTCCGGACGTCGCTCTCTCGTTCTCCTTGGGTCCCCTTAGTCACTACCTTAGCTGGGATCCCCCTCCTCCATCCCGTGGCTTCGGGTTGCCGGAGAGCGATGCTCGGAGGGCGACCGGAAGTGGCGTTGGCCTCCATTGGCCCACCGGCCAGCCACCTAGCTGTCCTCCGCCTTCCGGGTGTTACGTGCAGCCGGGCTCGGCTCCTCCCCCTGGCCGGATGGATCCCTCGGCGCCACAGCCCTGCGCAGAAACCGCAGGCAAAGGTACCAGCTCCGCGCTCGCCCCTTACCCAGAGGCCGGTCTGCTGCGTCGCGTTGGACCAGTTCTCGCCGGTGCCCTTCGGGTTGGGGTTTTGCCCTGTAGAGCCTCTTCAGTGACAGCTGCAGATTGTGAACCCCCTGCAGGCCTGGGACCAAATCTCCGATTCAGTGTTGAGAACCTGGACTTAGGGGTCAGCCCCTGGGATCTAGTGCTGCCTCTGACAGTTAGTTACTTGCTGAGCAACTTTGGGCAGGTTCCTCATTTGTAAAACTGGGTTCATTACTAGGTTCTTATGAATATTAAGTGACGTGAACAATACGCAAAGCATTTATGTGACCCCGCGTCTGGCCCATATTAAGCACTCAGTAAACGTTATTTTCATTCTTTATTCTTGTATGCCCAGTTGTTAGTGAATGGCAGAAGTTTGTTGTAAGTAGGTAAATGAAGGTTGAGATATTTAGTTCAATTGAGGTTCATTGCCTGTTGAGTCAGGGTATTATATTCTGCCTTAAATAGGAGGTTTAAAGAAGATGTGATAATCTACCACAAGTCATCTGGGGTGCCTTCTGGCACCCTAATGAATAGCTTTCATTAATAATCGTGCTGTATAACAAAAGCTACCAGGTACTGAGTGATTTTCCTGAGCCCAGCAACATGCTGATTGTTTACTTGCTTTCCTTTGAGGAAGATATCGATCTCATTAAATAGATGAATTCAGAGCTAAAGCTCAGAGAGGGCAAGTTACAAGGCTGAATTCTGAGGTCTAGGAATTGATGACGCTGTAATTCAGGGGCCACACATATAAATACCTATAGGAGACTGGCAGCTAAAAATAAATAGATGAAGCTGCCGAGTGGAGATTATGGTGACTGGGACGTTCATTCCTTCTGCTAGATCTAGTCACTCTGGTATTTACTGGTGGAAGGAGCAGAAAGCTCCAGGGCCCCGAGGTGAGAACGTGCTTGAGGAATAGCGAGGAGGCCATTGGAGTGAAAGAGGGAGAGAGACCCTATCACCAGAATGAATTGAATTGGTAATAAGCTTAAACCAAAACAAATGATTTCGACTCATTAAATTATAGGAGACTTAGCCCTGTTAAATCCAACAGGAAATCCTCACAATTTAAGCAGTTGTTCTGTAGTTTGGATACTGAGAGATTCCATTTCTAACTCAAACTTAACGGAATTTATTTCGTTCTAGAAATTACCCAAACTCAGAAACCAAAAATACTCCAATAAGTTGTGTGATTCCCTTAAGGCTTTTTTTTTTTTTTTTGCGCTTGCTGTACACTTATCTGAAATACAGTTCTTAGACCCCTTTCCCTTTTAAATTACATTTCTCAATACTCTCTTCTCATAGCATTCTTCTTGCAATGCACTTTTTACAGTTATGTATATGTTTATGTACTTTTTAGTTTTCTCTCTCGCAAGATATCAAGGATCTGTGAGATCGATAATTTGTAATAGGCCAGGCGCGGTGGCTCACACCTGTAATCCCAGTACTTTGGGGAAGCTGAGGCGGGAGGATAGTTTGAGGCCAGCCTGGGCAACATAAGCGAGAGCCTGTCTCTACTAAAAATAAAAATTTAGGCAGGCATGTTGGTGCACACCTGTAGTCCCAGCTACTCAGGAGGCTGAGGCGGGAGGATGGCTGAGCTCAGGAGTTGGAGTTTACAGTGAACTATGATTGTGCCATGACACTCCAGACTGGGCGACAGAGAGAGACTTTTCTAAAAAAAAGAAAAAAAAAAAAAGAATGTGTAATAAGTTCACATGTTCATTGAATGTCTGCTGTGTGACCCTGTGTTGGTCCTGGGGATAAAATTTATAACAGTACAAACTTTTTCTTGGGAAGGAAATTACTCTCTAGTGGAAGAAAAGGACAAGCAAGTGGACATGATAATTAAATGTTATGGTAAGGGCTACAGAGAAAATAAAATGATGAGATAGAGAATAATGGGGTACCCTACTCTAAATAGGTGGACTGGGAGCAGAGAGACTGGTTAGGCATAATTCAGGGAGAGTTGATGGTGGCATGCTTTAAGACAGAGGTCAGCAAACTACTGCCTGTGGGCTAAGACTGGCCTGACACTTCTTTTTATAAATAAAGTTTTATTGGAACACAGCTGTGCCCGTTTGTTTATGTATTTGTCTGGTTGCTTTTGCCTTACAAGGGCAGGAGAATGTATGGCCTACAAAATCTAAAGTAACGAATAGCTAATAACTGACGCTACAGAAAATGTTTGCCAGCCTTTGCTTTAGAGAGATGGTGGCATGGAGGAGAGTGATTCATTTTTGAAGTAAAACCAGGCCATTCTGACGGATTGGATGTAAGGAGTAATATTAAATGAGGTTTAAGGGCTGACTAATGGTTTTCTACCTTGAAAAGTTGATTAGATGATGATGCCAATTAATGAGATGCAGGAAGACTATTAGTCACCATCATTTTTGACATTAGTTTTCTTCATTTTATACCCATTATGTGGTATAATATTTGGTGAATAATTTGTGCTTAAATCACATGTGTTGAATAATCGATAATAAAATAAGTCTTAAATTATAGGGTAGGCAAACACATAATGGGAAAAGTAGTAATGGGGTAAGAATTGTATAAGGGTTGCTTTAGGTTTTAAGGTGCCAATAGTACTGTTATGAAAATAGGGCCCGTTGACCTATCTGTTGTTTTACTTGTACAGTGGATCAAGGCTTTGGTTTGACATTAAAACACTCTTTTAGAATGGTGTAACAGTTGTCAACAGTTTGGTTCCAGAGATTAGAGTGGGAGAGAACGTTTTTCCCTGTGTACTCATTATTGTTATGGTAAAATAACCTCATCAAAGTTAGTGGCTTTACTTTTGAGGAACAACTGATAGATGAGGAACATAATGAACTATTCTTGCTTTAGATAGTATAAACATGTCATGTTGTAATCTTGAATGTTATAAAAATCTAACTCAAGGTCATCAGGAAGACCCTAGGAAACTGCCAGTGGTTATCTGATCTCAGTGAGAAAGGTATAAGAAAAATAATTCCTAGTATTCTTATATTTGTGGCCATAGAATTATTTTTGGATTCTTGCCATAAGAAATTCCATTTGGAAAATTATTTTTACTTAGTTTTTTTTGGATACTTTTTAATTGTATCAGTAGTATACTCTACAGACTCCTTCCTCATTCATCGTGGTGTATTTTCTGAGAAAATAAAATGGCTTTACAGTTAATCACAGAATAAGTTCATAGAGAGAGAGGTAATACTCTTTAATAGGATCTTAGCACAAAGGGATCTTAGAATTCATCTCTTCAAATAATTATTCAAAACCCAGAAGAGAAAAAGCTGTGACATCACTGTAGTTGAATTGGAGGTTCCTGTGATTAGCTGTATACAAGCAGTGGTTAAAGTAAAGGTTTAGAAGCAGCAGTATTGCAGTGAAAAGAAACAGCTGTTTCTAGAGAAAGGCAATGGAATAACTAAAAAAGCAGACAAATGAACCACAAAGCATTGCTGTCTAGAGGATTTTAGTTTACTCATTACCAAGTCCTATTCACAATTACTCTACCATATCATGAAATATATGTATACCTATGTTCAGGAGTCAGCAAGAATATTTTAGTCGGTGGTTCTCAACCCTGGCTGTGCGTCAGAATTATCTTTTGAATTCAACAGTAACAACCAAACAAAACAATAAAACCGGATGCCCATGACCCCTATCCACTGAATAAGAATCCCCAGAGGTGGTGTCTAAGAATGTACATTTTTAAACTCCAGGGAAGATGATGACACATAGCCAGGGTAGGAGCCACTGGAAATAAAGTATGTACCCTTTATTCTGTTTATTATAGGAGAATATCTGAAAATATATTTTAGAAAAATATCTATACATGTTATAATGTATCTTGTTCCAGTTTTTTGGAAAAGGCATTTATGTGAGGTATGTATTTTTTCTCATAGCTGTGGATAAATGAGGTGTCACTTTATAAGCTAACTTTGGAAACTTTATTTTCTTTATTATTGCAGACATATGGCATCCAGGAGAAAGATGTCTTGTCCCTTCTCCAGATCATGGAAAACTTTGTGAAGCAAGCATAAAATCTGTCACAGTGGATGAAAATGGCAAGTCATTTGCAGTTGTCTTATATTCAGATTTTCAAGAAAGGAAAATACCTCTTAAACAGCTTCAAGAAGTAAAATTTGTTAAAGATTGCCCTAGGAATCTTATATTTGATGATGAAGATTTGGAAAAACCTTATTTCCCAAACCGAACATTTCCGTCATCTTCTGTTGCTTTTAAATTATCTGACGATGGAGACTCTATTCCTTATACCATCAATAGGTATTTGAGAGACTACCAAAGAGAAGGAGCCCAGTTTCTTTATGGACACTACATCCATGGAAGAGGGTGCGTTCTTGGTGATGACATGGGACTTGGAAAAACAGTACAGGTATTTATTTTAATTATGTTATAATTAAAATTCAGTAAAGTCACTTTACTGTGTACATGAGCGGATACTATCTGTAAATCTCTATTTGTGCTGCTGTTATGATAGCTATTTTGTGTGTGCGTGTGTATGTTTGTGTTTGTCTCACCAACTAGATAGTGAAGTCCTCAAAGTTGAGGACAGTGTCTCACTTATTTTATCATTCTTCAGTACCTATGAAATATTGTATTCAAAAATAATGTTTTGGTACCACTTGGTTTGATTTTACCTTTGATAATACTGGTACTAAGATATCAGTATATTGGAAGTCATTTAACTTTCTTAATACTTTATGGAAGGAAAGCATTCTAATGTTTGTTATGCCTCATAGCATGATTAAATTGTTCCTATAGGCCTTTTGTGTGTATTGTTTGAAGTTTATCATGTTAGAAGTTTCTTAATCTGGAATCCTTGGGTCACTAGGAGTTCTGTTTGCGAACTTGAGAGAGACTTCCAAATTCCCTAAAATGTGTACTAGAATTTGTACACAGACGTACGTTCCTAAAGAGGTGATTTGTTGTAGTTATCTGTTTCTGTATAACAAATTATGCCAACATTTAACAGCTTAAAACAATATTCACGTATTGTCTCACAGTTTCTGTGGGTCGGGAATCCAGCTGCTGCCTAGCCTGGTCCTCTAGCTTTGCCTCTCACAGGGCTGCAGTCATCTCAAGTTGACTGGGGAAGATTCACTTCCTAGCCCACCTGTTTGTTGGCAGGATTCAGTTCCTTGTTGGGGTTCTTGGCCTCAGTTTCTTGTGAGCTGTTGGCTGGAGGCCTCCTTTGCTTCCTTGCCACGTGGGTCTCTTCGTGGAGCATCTCACACAAGGTAGCTTGCTTCAAAAAAGGAGAGCAAGTAGGAGGGCAAAAGATAGCACTAGTAAGACAGAAGTCATGGTCTTTGGTGGTGTAATAACAGAAGAGACATCCCTCACTTTTGTCATATTCTCTTCATTAGAAGCAAGTTGCTAGGTCCAGCCAGAACTCAAGGGAAGGAGATTAAACAGGACTGGGAATGCAAAGAGGTGGGTATTATTGGAAGTCCTGTCAGAAGCTGCCTACTACAGGGTCTTTAGCTTTGGTTAGATTTTCAAAGAGGTTTGTGATCCAAAAAGAACAGTTTTGAATCTAGATTTTTTTTTTTTGAGACAGAGTCTCGCCCTGTCGCCCAGGCTGGAGTAAGGTGGCGTGATCTGGGCTCACTGCAAGCTCCGCCTCCTGGGTTCACGCCATTCTCCTGACTCAGCCTCCCCAGTAGCTGGGACTACAGGTACCCGCCACCACGCCTGGCTAATTTTTTGTATTATTAGTGGAGGCGGGGTTTCACTGTGTTAGTCAGGGTGGTCTCGATCTCCTGACCTCGTGATCCACCCGCCTCAGCCTCCCAAAGTGCTAGCATTACAGGCATGAGCCACCACGCCTGGCCTGAATCTAGATTTTATACTAAACAATCACTTTAGATTTTCAGGAATGTGTGCCTAGTTTGTGATTAAGTTTTTCTACTTCCTTTCTTATAATTGAGTTTAACCTATTTTCTTCTTCATGTTACCTCCATTAGTTATTGGAACTTAAAGGTAAGTGAAAAACTAAGTTTAATCTTTATAAATAGCCAAATTTCAGACACCAATGATGGAATAAGGAAAAATAAAAGAAAAAAATAGCCAAATAATGCTACCGTGTGTAAAGGTCTGGTGTGAGAAGCTAGGCTAAAATAAAGTCTTTCAATCATCATATTACCGTTAACCCTACTCTATGTTCCTTCAAGCCTAGGATAGTTTAGACCTGCACATTGGGTGTCCTGTAGGTGGAGGATAGACAGCAAGAATAAAGAAAGGAGCCTTCAAGAAACTGCTATTGAAACTGACACAGCAGTCCCACAGGCAGTTTTGTTTTTTTGTTTGTTTGTTTGTTTTTGGATAAACATAGAAATTGACCCTTCTGGTCCTAAAGCTTTAAACTTGTATTTGTTTCATCTGAGTTCCTTCCTCAGGAAAGGACCCCCAGGCCTGTCACAAAGTATCAAAGAGCTGAAACTCACCAGATCATAGAGTCCAGACAGTGAGACACCAGGCCTCATTCATCAGATTACTTCCTTAGCCCTCCCAAGTTCCTGTTTTCCCATACATTGTTACGTTTGTTCCCTGCTGTAAAAACTCCTAATTTTGGTCAGGGAGATGGGTTTGAGACTGATCCTTGGCTACAGTGCCTGATAAAAGCGTTTTTTGTTGGCAATATGTGTTGTCTCAGTGATTGGCTGTCTGTATGGTGAGTAGCAGGTCTTAGACCGAACCCGTGGTATTTCAGTAACACCATCTGGGACCAAGGTTACAGGTGAGTACTAGAGGAAAATTAAGTAATTAATTAAAGCCCTGCTGTAACTATTTTCACACACACTGTTACTGTTCTTACTACCATACTGCCTGTGGTAGAATGTTTGTTACCACAATTCCTTGATTAGCCAATGCATGTTCAACTTCAAAATAAGAAACGTGACACTGGGTTTGGTGGCTCACGCCTGTAATCCCAGCACTTTGGGAGGCTGAGGCAGATCACAAGGTCAAGAGATCGAGACCATCCTGGCCAATGTGGTGAAACCCCATCTCTACTAAAAATACAAAAATTAGCCAGCGTGGTGGTGCACGCCTGTAGTCCCAGCTACTTGGGAGGCCAAGGCAGGAGAATCGCTTGAACCTGGGAGGCAGAGGTTGTAGTGAGCCGAGATTGTGCCACTGCACTCCAGCCTGGCAAAAGAGCGAGACTCTGTCTCAAAAAAAAAAAAAAAAAAAAAAAGAAACATGAGGGTACTACATACAAAAAGTGATCTGTTTGGGAACCACCATCCTCCAACTTAAATACAATTTGAATTCAAATTCTTGTGCACATTTTAGTCTCAAATTTGAAGGCTGTCTTTCATCTCTGAGGCCCATGTTACAAGGAAATTTATTTTGCAGTTCATAGGAGTGTATTTAAAGGAGCTGATTTTACTGCAGAATTTTGTGTCACCTGACACACTGTAATCATTGAAGGACTTGGAGATGCCGTGGTACATGCTGTTGGTGTGCTGTGCAAGTCTTTGAGGGAGCCCTGTCTGAAGATGAGGAAGTGGTTTCTATACTAATTTTGATACTCAGCCGGATTTGTCTGATGCTTATGGACCTAGTTCTCTGGTTATTGTTGTAACTCAGGGAATAATTTCTACATAGATAGGTGGTTTGAAAGACCCATTTAAGATAGAGCTTCTATAGATAGATAAAGCTTCTATAGATATGCCTAAGCCAGTTGAAGAAATGTGAATGATTACTGTGCTAACTAAAATTTCAAAATGTAGTAAAATTAATTGGTAATGAAAATAGACCATTGACATTTACTCTTTGAGCTATAGTTCTATCTTCTTTTTTTTCCTTTTTCTTGATTTCATCCCTTAAGTTTCCCCCTTTTCATATTCTGATTTGGCCATGATATGAAATTGAAGTCTTTTTTTTAAGCTTCTTTTACATAGCAAATAAAGTTTCCTTCCCTCATTTCAAATTTAAAAGTAGGTGAATTTAATATTTTGCATTCTACAGGGGATGAGAAATGAAAAATGTCCATTTGTTCTAGTGACGTAGAAATCGTTGGTATGCTGAGCAAGAGCCATTTTGCTGGAGCTTTCAGACACAAGCCATAACGGAGTAGGTGAAGACATGGACACAGAATGTGTATTTCCCTCTTTAGTAAATGGCTTTGAAAGGGAATAAAAGTGACCTAGTAGTAGCTGAAGAGAGAGATGAGAATTTGGGGGGGTTTCTTTTTTGTTTGTTTTGTATTGTTTGGGGATAGGAAAGACTTGAGTATTTTTAAGTGAATTGGAAGGACAGATCTGGTGAAGAGGGCACAGATGAATATGCAACATACATAATGATATGCCCACATACCTACGTATACTTCTGTAAACACACACACAAACATACGTAAGCAAAAATGGAGTCACATAATAACTACTATCTTATAAGCAGATTTTTTTTGGTCAAAGATTATAAACTAATTTTTCCTGAATATCTTCTGACATTTTTCTAAAATACAGAAGAGTTAAAAGAATGGTGCAATGAAAAGCCATATTCTCACCACTTAGATTCTGTTACTGTTTCATTATACATGGTTTTGTAATATCCATCCACCTTTTGTTGCATTTTAAAGTAGCAGACATTAATATATTTTATCGGACATACACGCATCCAAGAAAAGATCATCACAACCAAGATGATGAACATGTCTATCACTCCCAGATTTCCTCATGTCCATTGTGCCCTTGATATGTTTAACATCATGCAGTTCATCACCTACTATTTTTACTTTTAGTGGGACTGAAAAATTAAAGATACATGGGAGGAACTTTGAATACAAAATCCAAGATTTTTATGACTGTCTCCCAATGTTTCACAGAATTTTCACATCAAATTCAACAGGTCACTTGAAAATGAATCCCTTTTGTACATTTACGTGATAATTAGCTAATGTAAGTACAATAAACAATTTCAACTGGATTATACAGGTTTGGGAACCTGACCTTTGGTAATCAGACAGCTCGGTGATAGGAAAAGAGGTGAGCGGGTGCGTACCGTGGAGTAGTGGTTCTCTAAAGTGGGTCAGTCTTTGGGTCAGCAGCATTAGTGTCACCTGGGAGCTTGTTAGGACTCTAAATTCTGGGGTCTCACTGCAGACATACTGAATTGTGAACTCTTGGGTAGTGGGAGAGGATGGCAATCTGTGTTTTAACAAATGCTTCAGTTAATTCCAAGGCCCACTCAAGTTTGAGAGCCTTAGCTCAGATGGTATGTTTTTCAGAGGGGAGAGAAAACTTTGATTATCTGGTGAGTTCAGTGAATTCAGTTAAGGGATGTTTAGTCTATGTGAATCTTTTTTTCTTTTTTTGTTTTTTTGAAATGGGGGTCTCACTCTGTCATTTAGGGTGGAGTGCAGTAGTGAGATCTCGGCTCACTGCAACCTCCACCTCTGGGGCTCAAGTGATCCTCCCACTTCAGCCTCCCAAGTAGCTGGGGCCATAGTCACACACCACCACGCTCGTCTAATTTTTTGTATTTTTGGTAGAGATGGGGTTTTGCCATGTTGCCCAGGCTGGTCTTGAACTCCTGAGCTCAAGTGATCCGCCTGCCTTGACCTCTCAAAGTGCTGGGATTACAGGCAGGAAGTACTGTGCCTGGCCTCTGTATGAATATTTATACATAGGATTATGACCATTTCATTGTTTAAAAAAATACTTTTAGAAATGGAAATGATGTTAGAGACAATTTTGTTCAGCTTTTTAACTTAGTACATAAAACAGCCACAGGAATGACTTCCCTATCTAGGGTCAGGCACAGAAGTAACCATTTTCATTTCTATTCTGGAACTCTTTATTTTTTCCCCTTCTATCATTTACTGCCTTCATCTTTTGGCTTAATAATACAGTTAGTTAAAAGCCTTTTATTCAATTTTTAACCATTCGTTCAATTGGTTGACATTTAATAAGTACTCAGTCTGGGTCAGGCGCTGTGATTGGCACTGAAGAGCCTAATATAAATGCATATGATACCTACTGCGATGGTCAGTACTGAGTGTCAACTTGATTGGATTGAAGGATCCAAAGTACTGATCTTGGGTGTGTCTGTGAGGGCGCACCAAAAGAGATGAACATTTGAGTCAGTGGGCAAGACAGACCCACCCTGAATCTGGTGGGCACCGTCTTACCAGCTGCCAGCGTGGCTAGAAAGTAGGCAGGCAGAAAAATGTGAAAAGAGAGACTGGCCCAGCCTCCCAGCCTACATCTTTCTCCCGTGCCGGATGCTTCCTGCCCTTGGACCCAAGTTCTTCCGTTTTGGAACTCGGACTGACTGTCCTTGCTCTTCAGCCTGCAGACGGGCTGTTTGTGGTACTTTGTGATCATGTGAGATAACACTTAATAAACTCCCCGTATATCGCTATTCCATTAGTTCTCTCCCTCTGGAGAACCCTGACTAATACACCTGCCTTACAGAGTCCACAGAAGGAAACGAGGCCAAGAGTCATGATCTAGTCTGGTAAGTGTAAGTGGGTTGCAGGGGAGAAACAAGCCTGCCTGGGGTTGTCAAAGAAGACTCCACAGGGAGGTTGGTGTTTTCACACTTTGCTTTTGGAAACCCACCAAACTGTGAGTTTTGAATTGAGTTCTAATGAATTTTATTTTTTGCTGAAGGCATAGCTCTAATATAGTATTTGAAAGGTGTATCACAAAAGAGAAGAGCTGAAGTTCATTGAATCAAAATAATTTAGTTTTTAATCGTAATGTGGTAATTAGTTTTTACAGACACCAAAGTCTTAAAGAGGACTACTATTAAGCTGATGCAGTAATATGTCTTACCATATTTATTTTCTCATTTGCTATGCAAAGAAGGTAATAGTACCTTTTGAGTAGCAGAGATAGAATTTTGCAAAGCATGAACACATTCTTTGAATTTTTGTTTCTATATTATTAGATACTACATTATTGAAAATATCATTACTGAAGGCTGTCGTATTAAAAAGATGTAAACCTCACTCTTGAGAGAAATGGGATTGCTGATAATTAAAGCTTTCTTAGGTTATTTTTAGTACCTTTTTTGGATAATAAGATCTTCAGTAGTTTCAAAACTACACTAAAATATGAAGGTTCTTGGGATCGCAAGTCAAGTTATTCCCTCAGGAATATAGTAGTAAAGAGAAGAATAATATTGTCTTTATTTTCATTCATTGAGAAAATGCCATAATATCCAATATGGAAGGTTAATTAGCCTCCAGATCCCTGAGCCCTTTTAAGCAGAAACAAAAATGTACCAGTATTTCAAAGATAAAATTGTGTTCCTTGTTTTGGCATGTAGTTCTGATTTTAGGAGAGAGCTTTGTAAAGATAAGTGAGAGAGACCCCATTTCAAAACAGCACTTTGTGTTTTGTTTTGTTTGTTTTTTTTTTCAAAGCAAGCAAAAGTCATACTTTCGAAGTGTGCTTCTGAACCACTCTCTCTGTACCTTTTTATCTCCCAGGGAGTTGACAGATAAGGTAGTAGACTTTTTTCTCTTTTTGTCCTATAAGAAATAGACAATTTCTGCTATGCCTTCTTCTGTTCTGGTCTAAGGGAAGGTTTGTTGCCCTTTTCCCCAGCCTCAGATTGACTCTCTATGTCGTGAGCTGGCTGTGTGAGTAAAGATGACTTGTAAAACTGTTGGCCGACAGAATTTAGAAAGGAATGCATGTAAAAACAGAAAGCTTTCCCGGAGTGGTATTTCATTTCTGAAATGCAGTTTTTGGCCTTTCACTATTTTAGAGGTGACTGATTTAAATATTTGTTTTTGTTCTTTTCATCTATAAGCAATTTTAGAACTCTTCCACAATAAAACATGTTCTGGCTTTTTCTTTGCGGATAAGTTACAAAACCTTCCTTGTAAATTTGTCTTTAGTCTTCTGTGTATTAATATTTTGATAGACCTCTGCTGGACCACTATAGTGTGATAAGATGGCTAGATCTCCACCCAAAATACATATTTCCTTTGCCTTCTTAGAGTTTGGGCTAGCTGACAGAGACTGCATTTCCCAAGTCTCCTTGCATGTCAGTGGGGCTTGTGACTGGTTCTGCCAACAGAAATAAGGGTAGACGTGGTAAGTGCCGTTTATAGTCCTGGTCCATGAAATCTCCCTGTGCTGTTCTTCACATCCTTCCCTAACTATCTTTTGTATGTTGACACATTACTGCTAGCATTGCCATAATACCTATTAGTGTATTTTAATTAATATAATTAATATATAGCTAAGAGTTTGTTAGTGGTTTTAGCTAGCTTCTCCAGTTAGTTTGTATTCTCAACTAAAGTTTATTATTTCAGCTTAAGTTTTTTGGGAGTGGGTGGATGAGTAGTGTTAAGAGGTAGTATAGATGATTTAAATGAGATACAAAGATTTTTAAAAATCATTAGTGGATTTAGTGAATTAAGTAAAACTAATCTATAATTAGAGTTTATAAATTTAGCCACCACCTATGAAACATCTTCCAAAGATCTGAGATTCTTAAATATAAGATACATTTCACATATCTTTGTTTTAGAGAATATGACAAATGAAGTTAGAATTAAGATTGTGTATCACCTTGGATAGATGAACAAATTGAATTATGAATTTGTACAATGAGGAATATAATTTTTCTATAATGAAACAATCCATAGGTGAGTTAAGAGCAAATCAGTGTATTAGATCTTATATCACCTCATTTAAACTGTTACGGTATCTAATAGGTTTCTCTTTTGCTTCTTCAGTAGCCTTTGAGGAGCAGTTACCTAAAATTAAAAAGAGTGTATCTATCAATATGGTGTGTGTGTGTGTACATGTGTGTATCTTTAATTCTTTAAGGTACACTTAATTAAACAGTAAAATGCACAGATCTCAGGTGTACTGCTTAATGAGCTCTGACAAATGTGTCTGTCTGTGTAACTAACATGCTAATCAAAATATAGGACAATTCCATTACCCTAAAAAGTTTTTTCATGCCCCTTTCCAGTCAATATGCCAATTACCTATACTTTTAATTATAAATTTTCTGTGATCAGTGTTAAATTATATTCCAAAAGGTAGTCAGAACCCAAAATATTATGTTTATTTACACCATCAAGGAATTCAGTAAGTTCTAGTCTTAGATTATTTTTAATAGAAAACATAACTTTAAAAGTATTTATAAAATGAAAATTGTGAACATGCATCAAAGATCTTTTACTTAGGTGGTGTTAACAATAAAGAGTCCAATGCCTAAACTCAGTCATTTGTGGAGTATCCTTTCTCTTTCTTTTAATTTATGTTCTACATCAGTCAGTTTGCTCACATTAATCTCTCACTGGATTCTTCAGTAACTGTTTATTTTCTGTTCATCTGTCTACTTTTTTCTCAGCCATGCTCCTTCAGCACATCTAACTACCTCCTCCCTGCCCCCCAAATCAGCTTGATTTCATACTGCTGAATGATAGAAATAGCCTTTCATCTCGACTGTTCCAGCATCTAGAAATAGCTTTTCATCTAGACTATTCCAGCATCTTCGTGTTTAGTAGGTAATAGATATATTTTTATTGAATGCGTTAGTGAATTTTAAGTTGAATTGGGTAACAGTATGGTTCTATGGTTATAACTTACATTGTCTATATTTGCCAGGCTCTATGATAAACATTCTCCATTAAACATTCATGTTAATTAAGTATTCTTGCCTCTATTGGTGAAAATATTGACATATATAGAAAAGTTGTGTAAATTGCCCAATGTCACATAGCTAGTATGAAGCTGGTTGGTCAGACACCAAAATCTTTGGTATAAGTCCTGTAAATTGAAATGCAGATTTTATTAGAATATTTTAAAACTTAGGACAAGTTTTAAACATCCTATTTGTCATTTTTTAATAATATTTTAGCCAATATAATTTGCAAAAGCTACTTTTGTATTATATACAAGATCATATGCAAGGAACACAAATGCATTCATATAAAACTGCAAGATGTAATTTTTAAATTGAGATTAAATCCACACAACATCAGTTCATTATTTAAAATGATTAATTGAGTGCATTTAATGCATTCAGAATGTTGTGCAACTCCCACCTCTTTCTAGTTTCTGGGTTGTTTCCACTTTTAGTTATTACGCATCATTGCCAGCACTTGTTATTTTTTGGTTTTCTTCATTATAGCCATCCTACTATGTGTGAAGTGGTATTTCATTACAGTTTTGATTTGCATTTCTGTAATGACCAGTGATGTTGAACATGTTTTCATGTGCTTTTTTGGCCCTTTGTATATCTTTAGAGAAAAAAATATGTATTTCAGTCTTCTGCGTGTTTTTTAATTTCATTGTCTTCTTTATTGTTGAGTTGTAAGAATTCTTTATATATTTTAGATACTAATCCCTCATCAGATATGTGATTTGCAAGTATTTTCTCCCATTCTGTAGTTGTCTTTTTATTTTCTTGTTATTTTACTTTGATGCACAAAAGTTTTATGAAGTCCAATCTGTTTTATTATTTTTTTTTATTACTGTAATGCTAATCTATAACAGACCCTTTCAGGGTTTAGAAAAAGGGGAAAATATTCTCACCTTGTTTTAGGAGTTCAGCATAACTTTGATAAGAAAATCTGACAAGAACATTATAACACAGGAAATTTACAAGCCAATTTCTCTTACTCATATAGAGGCCTATCTCTTAAACAAAATGTTAGGACACAGAACACAGAAATTTAAAAAGGGAAATAATATATACCAAAACCAAACTGGCTATATTCTGCAAATATAAGTTTGGTTTAACCTTTGAAATTTAGGTATTAGGTAGTTATCAGCTAGGTATCTTAGGCATTACACGTAGCATTCCTAACTCTTAGATTCCTTAAAATGAGAATAGAATGACCTATTACAAGAAACATATTTTACCTGAAGCAGTACATTATTAGGCACACTGCAATAAGTTGAGAATGTATATTTTATCACTAGAGGAACCACTAAAAATAAAAAGCAAAGAAGTATAAATAAAAAGTCAATAGAAAAATTAAAATCAAATTCTAAAAAATACCATATCAACCTGAAAGAAGGCAGGAAAGAAGAACAGGAAACAGGTTGTTCAAACAGTTAAAATCAGAGTGTTTCTGAATGAACAGAAAGCAAATGTTATATCCAAATCCAAACATAAGAATTACGTTAAATGTAAATCAACTAAATATTCCAATTAAATATCAGAGATTGTCAGAATGAGTAAAAGAGCTGCCTATAAGGGACATTTCATAGTTAAAAAACAGTCAATTCATAAGGAAGATATAACCATAAAGGTCTGTGACTCTGTAACAGAGCTTCAAAATACATGCAGGTAAAACTGGCAGATTAAAAGAAATAGACAGATCTGGCTGGGTACAGTGGTTCACACCTGGAATCCCAGCACTTTGGGAGGCCTAGGTGGGTGGATCACTTGAGGTCAGGAGTTCAAGACCAGCGTGGCCAACATGGTGAAACCCTGCTTCTACTAAAAAATACAAAAATTAGCCAGGTGTGGTGGCACACGCCTATAATCCCAGCTAGCTGGGAGGCTGAGGCATGAGAATCACTTGAAGAGGAGGCAGAGGTTGCTGTGAGCCGAGATCACCATGATGGTCCAGCCTGGGCGACGGAGCAAGACCTTGTTTCAAAAGAAAAAGATTTATACACTTCAGCCAGAAACTTGACTTTTAGGAATCTATCCTACACAGAAATACTCTTAGGATTCTATCCTACAGGTATTCACTATTTGCCATTTCCTAAAATAGGCAACAACCCCAAAATCTTTCTCCCTAGGTCCCTAGAGGAATGGTAAAGTTACAGAACATATCATCTATAGTACGTGGTAACGTATTAATGAGTGAATGAGAACAGTCCTTACGTACCAACATAAAAAGATCTCCAAGACCCATGTTTAAGTGAAAAAAAGCAAGGAGCAGAATAACATACGGAAATAATAGTCCTACTTTAAAAATTTATTTACACATACATTAAAATTATAACTAAAATTATTTTGTTTTGGTTTTGGTTCTTAGAAGAAGATTTTGAATCTGTGGCTTGATTTTTTAAATATCAGTGAAGTTTTCAGCTTTTATTTCTTCAGACACTTCTCCTGTATCACTTATTTTCTTCTAGCATTTGGGGTTCAGACTAGGTATCCACACCCTTGTTAAGTATACTTTTTTCTATAATTTTTCTGATTCTCACATAGTTTTTTGTTTTATATAGTTTTTTTCTTATAGAATTTATTTTTGTAAGGTAATGATCAATTATTTTCTTCCATATGGATACCTCATATACCTTTCTTCCCAATCTTTAAAACAACCCTACCAAAATAATTTTTTGCCATTTTTACAGATATTATTCAGAGAGGTTAACTACCTTGTCCAAGTTCATAGAGCAGGCAAGCGATCAGAGCCAACATTTGATTCAAAGTCTAATCAATTCAGTATTTCTTGCTCTTTATTATATGAGGTTATGGTTCCTTTTTTCTATCTATCTTTCTCACTTGATTTTTGGAGATGAGCTGTTATTCAAAATGTTGTATATTTTAATGAATTAGTCTATCTTAAAATAACATTTTGCCATTTCACATATATTTATTAGATAAATAGAAATGTACAAATTCATGGGCCAAATATTATCCCCCTTAAGGAGTTTATTTTCTACGTGGAAACAAGAATGTATACAGTTTATTTTAATAGAGGATATGAAGAGATAGTTTCCATGGTTAGAAACAAATAAAAAGGTAGTGTCTCAAGTGATGGAATTAAGAAAGAATTCATTGGGTAGGTAGAAGTTATCGTGAAAAGAGGGTAATGTGAGGATTTTTATTTATTTGTTTACAAGTGTGAAAAATACTGTTTGTTACTAGAAATAAAGAAAATCTGTACTAATATTTCATGTTCTGTTTTCCACCCAACAAATCTCTTTGTACATACTTTGTCACTAATTGAATAGTCATGTCAGCAGTGAAATTTTGTACGTCATGATACATTATACACAGTGATTGAAAACGTCTTTTTTCCCCAGGTTATTTCATTTCTGGCTGCAGTTTTGCATAAAAAGGGAACTCGTGAGGATATTGAAAATAACATGCCAGAGTTTTTACTAAGAAGTATGAAAAAGGAACCCCCTTCTTCTACAGCAAAAAAGGTAAAATCTCTAGACATATTTGACTCATGATGCTGGTATTACAAAAGCATATAGAAATATTTAAATATCACACATTAAAATGTATTAGTATAAATTTTAAAACCATAGAATTTAAAGATATTATTAAAATATTTGTTTTATAGTTCTAATTTTTGAAAGATTACCAATTTTATTCGCAAGTTACATTTGATTTACTATCATAATGGCAAAACAGAATTTCAGCTTGGGTTTGCTTTGGGGTTTTAATCTGTTGCTTGGCTGGATTTACATGATTTACTTAGGTTGATTTGTTAAACTTCCATGAATGTGTATGTAAAGTTATGTATATGTAAATGTATATGTAAAAGCTTCATTATATTGTTTTTTATTTACGTGAGAATGTAAAGGCGATAGTTATAGATATTGGTAACAAAAGTGCTTCATGAACTTATTTCAAGTTGTCTAGCTGACTAATTGCATCCAGAAAATATGAAATATGTTCTATGAATACAGGAAAGTTGGAATCAGAAAGACTAGGTCTGTGCTTATTCTCGTCTCTGCCGTTATGTCTGTGAATGCTATTCATATCCATACTTCAGTTTTCTCCTTCATAAATGTATGTTCATAAATATGTTATATAGGATTCTTACAAAAAAGATTTCTAATAAAGCAGTGAAATATAAAAAAGTATACTATACTTACATGTCTTTTTAAAAATACTATTCTCAGCCTCCAGGAAACCAGATAAGAATAAAAATGAAGTGATTTTATGAAATCTTTTATCATATTTGGTAATGAACTACTTACCATAAGTTTTAAAACAGACTCTTTCATACAGGTCTTAAGTACAAGATTGCTGAGAAGTCCAAGTTTACTTTTGTCGATCATAAAGACCATTTCAATGCAAACTTTTCAGAACTACTGGCTCAAGATATTATAATTGCTGTCATTTTAAATTCTCTTAGTTTTTCAATCACATAAATGCATCCTGAGTATCAAATTCAATGTGATCCTGAAGATAATAACGGTACTTAATGTATTTTAAGTATTCAATAGCTCAAGTACTGTTTTTAGCTCTGAATTCAGTTGTTCCCTGGTTCTCAATGTCACTACAGAGCCTATATATATCTCTTTTATGCCACTGTGACAGCAGACAGGAGAGAGAACAAAACAGGGAAAAGTAATATTTTAAATATATTAAAATACTTAAAAGATATTTAAAATATTATAGAACAAGAATGGGCCAGGCACAGTGGTTCATGCCTGTAATCCCAGTACTTTGGGAGGCCAAGGAAGGCGAATTGCTTGAGCCTAGGAGTTAAAGACCAGCTTGGGCAACATGTCAAAACATCTTTCCTACTAAAAATACAGAAAATTAGCTAGGTGTGGTGGTGTGTCCAGTAGTCCCAGGTACTTCAGAGGCTGAAGTGGGAGGATCACCTGAGCCTGGGGAGGTTGAGGCTACGGTGAGCCATGTTTGCACCACTGCACTCCAGCCAGGGCAATAAAGTGAGACCCCCTGTCTCAAAAAAAAAAAAAAAAAAAAGAACAAGAATGAAAGAAAGTAAAGTTAACGAAGATACTCATTTGATAATGTGGTAAAATATGCTTATAATAGTTACCTCAGTTGACTCAAATTCCTCTCCTTCCTTTCTTTTTCTTTCTCTTTATATATATATGTATGTGTGTGTGTGTGCATATATGATGTATCATATCACACACACACACACACACACACACACACAGTTGTCCCTTGGTATCCATGTGGAATTGGTTCCAGGACCTCTCTTGGGTACCAAAATGTGTGGATTCTCAAGTCCTTGATATAAAATAGTATATTTACATATAACCTATTATCCTCCCATATACCTTAAATCATCTGTAGTTTACTTAGTGCAATGTAAAGTCTACATAAATAGCTTTTATATTGTTTTGTGTAGGAAATAATGACAAGGTCTGTGTACATGTTTAGTGCAGATGGAATTTTTTAGTATTGCAGTTTGTAGTTAGTTGAATCCACTGTTATGAAACCCACAGATATGGAGGAACAACTGTAAATTCCTTGCTATAATGTACATCACTATTTACCTTCTTCAGTTGGTCTCTTTATTTATTTATTTCCAGTCTTTTTGCATTCTAATAAATTACCTTAAAGCTGTAAGTGTTCCTTTGGGCCAGGCATGGTTACTCACACCTGTAATCCCAGCACTTTGGGAGGCTGATGCGGGAGGATCGCCCAGGAGTTTGAGACCAGCCTGAGCACCATAAGGAGACCCTGTCTTTACAGAAAATTAAAAAAATAAAACAGCCAGGTGTGGTAGTGTGTGCCTGTGGTCTCAGCTACCGGGGAGGCTGAGGTGAGAGAATCTCATGAGCCCGGGAGTTCTAGGCTGCAGTGAGCCGTGACCATGCCACTGCACTCCAGCCTGGGCAACAGAGAAGACCCTGTCTCAAAAAAAAGTTCCTTTCAGTACTCCTTTGGCTGTGTTCTATAGTTTTTAATATGTAGTCTTTTCATTAGTCTTTTCTAAATTATCTGTGGCCCCGATTTTTGTTCTCTTTTACCCAAGTACTATTTAAAAGAGAAGTTTTAAAATTTCCAAGTGAATAGCTGTTGTTGGGGCACAGGATGGTAGGAGGGCTGAACTCTTCTTGACAATTTCTAGTTTTGTTGCATCAGATAACAGCCTTGATATTTTTTTATTTGTGGTAACATCCGTGGATCAGTTTTTATGCTTTGATGTTGTGCATGGTGTAGTCTCTGTTGTTTTGCTTATATTGTGCATTCTTTGTAATCATGGTCACATGGTTTTATATATTTCTATTTAATCATGTTTGTTAATTGCATTGTTAAAATGTTTAATAGTGTTATTTTCTTTTTGTCTGAGCATTTGGATCTGGAAAGAAATATGTTAAATTTTCTTGTTACGACTTCCAGTTTATTTCTCTTTGTGTTCATACCAACTTTTGCTTAATGTCTTCGGTTAATTCTTCAGAGGCCAGGTGTGGTGGTTTGTGCCTGTAGTCCCAGCTACTCAGGGGGCTGAGGTAGGAGGATCACTTGAGCTCAGGAGGTTGAGGCTGCAGTGAGCCATGATTGTGCCACTGCACTCCCACTTGGGTGACAGAGTGGGACTCTGTCTCAGAAAAAGAAAAAAATTCTTCGGTAAATTTTTTGTGTTTGTGTATTGCTGTCACACTTGATTATCCATAGGCTTATCTGCCTAAAGAATTTTAAGTTCAAAATTTTCTTTTATGACAAAACTCATTTTATTATCTTCTGTCACTCCATATTGCAGATGAGAGTTCAATGTCAACCTGACTTTTTTCCTTGGAAAGAATTTTTTTATTTAATTGTTTGGAAGTATTAAGGACTTTTTTAATTGATGAAATTCGGAAATTTCCATAAGTCCTAACACTTACTATGGAATTCTTCCAAATAAATTTTGCTTTAGAAAAATATATACAGTGCTTAATGCAGGGAAAGTTGCATACTGATGCTAGTATCAGTTTCTTTGATGACTGGTGTAACTTTTCCTTCTTAAAATTACTTGGCCATTATTTTTCTTGACTCAGTCTTTCCAACTGCCTTAGCTGTTTTGTTGAGTTTTGTTTTGCTTATTGTTGTTTTTTAGGTTCCTTGTAGGAAGAATAAAGTTTTTAGTGGGGGAGGGCAGGGGGAGTTTTTGCTTTCAGAGGTGTAAGATGGGTTGCTCAGTTCTTCAGGTGAGCTAGTTCTCATCTGCTCCTGCAGTGTTCTGACCTGCTGGTACTGCCCTTCCAGGCATTCTACCACTATTATGGATTTATTAGATTTGTTCTTTTGTTTCACTGGCATCAACACAAACATATATTGAGTTAGTCATTTGAACTGGAATTTAGAGTTTTTAGTGAAATCCCCAGTGACATTCTACAGTATTTCCCAAAAGTAAATACAAACAAAAATTGTAACTTTGAAAGTTTTAAAAGATAAATTTGTATTGGTTCATTTAAAACAATGTACGTTTTAAAAAGACAGTTTGTGAAATGGAGAAGAAATCAGTTCTTTTGTATTTATTATGCTAATGCCAGAATTACAATTGAATTCTGAAAAATTAATGGTGAAGCTTGTTGAAGAAAGCCCTTTAATGAACTGAGTGTTACAAATTAAGGAGTGGTGGGCCTAAGGTATGTGTGTGTGATACGATCCATCTCATATACATTTAAAAACTTTTCAGGTGTGAATAAATCATCTAAGAATGCATGAATGTTTTGTGCCAAGAATAAATTCTTAAAAGATACAAGCTCTGCATTTTAAACATTGATTTTTGGAATGACGCTTTAGATGTAGGCTAAGTTTTGATTGAAATTCAGTTTTTATGAATCATAGTAAATTTATTATAAAATATTATCTTGCATGATGAAGCTTGAGAGATTCTAAGTGAAATTCATAATTAATGTAAAAGAGGAGGATTTTTGTAGCAATCATATGAGCATCAGAAACAATTTCAATGACAATTTAACAAAAACATTTTATAATTATTTTATTTACTATACACTATTTTTTTAGTTCTTCATATGTACCAAGAGGATTATGTTGCCCGTGATGCTCCCATGAGCATCCTTATGCATATATCTTGACAGCTTTTGCAACAACAACTGTAGGATAAATTGTCAGTACTGGAATTGGATAGGAGAGCGGGATTTAGGGGATTACTTTTTGATAATGGAGTTAAATTACCCTTTATCCCCACCAGTGGTGTGTAAGAATGTCTGTTTCCACCTTTTTATTTGCACTAGGTATTAGCAAACATAAATTTATGACTGTCCGAGAGATTTAAAATTTTTATCTTGCTTTGATTTACATTTCTTTATGAGTGAAGCTGTAGCATTTCATATGCTTAAAAGCTATTTTTAAATCTAATTCTTGTTTTTAATCATAGTCTTTGATTAATAGTCCTTAACGATATATCCTGGAATCTAATTTTTCGCTCATTAAATGTTTTGAAAGTATTTCTTCGTCATGTAGAGTCAGCTTTGAATTGTGTATTGATTTTTTTACAAATGTTTAGGTAGTTACAGGTATTGGTCTTTATAGTTTCTGGGTTTTATGTTTGCCTAGAAAAACCTTTTGTACTCTAAAATTATAAGTACATTCACTCATGGTTTCTTTATAATACGTGTGATTTCATTTTATACCTTTATATCTTTGTTTCAGCTAGAATTTATTTTGCTGTAGGTGTGTAGTAATCCAATTTTATTTTTCTCAGGTGGTTAGCCAGTTATCTTAATGTCATTTGTTGAATAGGTCTGCTTTTCCACAGTGATTTGAAGGGCCACTTTTGTGTAAAATTAAACTCATTTGTATTTCTAGACATATTATTCTGTCCTAACTATTTGTTCATTTCTCTTCCAGTGCTAAACAGTTTTAGTTATTTTAGCTTTATAATATAAGTTATTATTTGGTAGTTTCTCCTCAGGTTTTCTCAACTTATGAAAAATAAATTTTCTCCAATTTCTCCTCAAAACCTATTGATATATATTACTTGATATTGTGTTGAATTTATAGTTAACTTTGCTTGTCATTTCCATTCTTGTATTTCTTATTTACGTCTCTTTTTTAATTGCAAGAGTTGATATTTATTGATCTGGTTTGTAACTTTCTGTTTTGATAGAATATCAAGTTTTGGCATAATGCCAAACTTTAGTACTTCATGTACTTAGAAAATAGAAGGTGTTCAATTGATGAATGAATTAATACATGAAACCGTACATGTCGATGCTAAGTTAGGAATAATCGTATATGTTCAGAGGACAGTGACAGTAGACTTGCAACACAGGTTCCACATGGGAATATGTGTGATATCAAAATGAAAAATAAATTATACCTTTACAGAAAAATTACAGAACGTAAAATTGGAATCTTTGCTAGAAAACTCAAAGTTCTAAAAAAAAAAAAAAGTTTTTGTGTTTATCTCTCCAATCTTAACTCTCAAAAATACCCAACATAGTTAATGAATTTATTTAATGCCAAAATTTGATATTCTGTCAAAACTTATGCTGTTTTTATACAAAGGACTTGGAAGGGCCCCTGACTACAGTGGATTGTAAACTGAAATTTCTGTATATTAAATAACCTCTGTATACTGAAGGAAAAAATGATCATCTATGCACACAGTAGGGTATAAATTATGTTGGGTATTTTTGAGAGAGTTAAGATCGTAGTGATAAAGAACTTTGAGTTTTCTGCAAAGCTTCCAATTTTACGTTCTGTAATTTTTCTGTAAAGGTATAATTTATTTTTCATTTTGATATCACACTTCTTCCCATGCAGAACCTTTGTTTCAACTATATTATAATCTGTCACTGTCCTCTGAACGTATATTATTTTTCCTAACTTAGCATCGACATGTATGGTTTCATGTATTAATTCATTCATCAATTGAACTCCTTCTATTTTCTTGGTAGTATATGAAGTACTGAAGTTACAGTGATAAATAAAGTTACACATCTCAAGAACATAGACTTTCCGATTGAAGGTGCTAACATGATATGTCATGGTAGTTAAGAGTTTTAGAATTAGGCAGACCTAGGTTCAAATAGTTGCTTTGCTACTTAATAGCAGTATGACCTTAAGTGTGTTATTTAATATCTCTGTACCTCAGTTTCCTCATCTGTGTTTCTGAGTAAAGTCCCTGAGTTAATTTCTGTAAACTGCTTCTGAAGCCCTTGGCACACAGTAAGTGCTCAATAATGGTTATTATTAATACTATTACTACTTCTGCCACAAAAATTATCACACAGTCTTTGAGTATCTCATCACAGTCCACACCACATCGTTTTCCTATGCCGTAGTTCCTGAGGAATCAGATTTGATAGAAAACTCCTTAATAATCGAGCTAGATTTATTGAAAGATACAAATAATTCAGTATTCTCTAGTTGCACTATTTAACCTAGCTTCTGTTAATTTTAAGAATATTTAAGCAAATGAATTTTAATTATATTTGTGTTAATTTTATATCCAGTTTTATAAAATTGTATTTTAGCTTCAGAATAAGAATTATCACCCTTCCCCCATGTCTACAGCAATACCACTCTGAACACACCACATCTCATCTGATCTTGGGAGCTAAGCAGGGTCGGACCTGGTTAGTACTTGGATTAGAGGAATAGCTCCCAGAGTTGCTTTGTGTGTAGTGACTTAGCAGCTGGACACTGCTTTCCATTTTATTGTTTTGGCATCATTTGCTTAAAAGAGACTTATTCAATGAGAGATTATTTATTGGATTGTAGGAAATGCTAAGTTCTTAATGTACTTTCCATGGACTCTGCATAATAGCGTAACTCAGTTCTCTGACATCTTTCACTACCAAAATGAAGTTTTGAACCATTATTTCACCTTTCATAATTTCGAAGACCAAAGTTTGTAAGAAATATCAAAAATTATGTTGCCACCTTAATTTTTAAACATCTTCTGGAATCTTAGGGCTGATGCCGGGACTCTTTAGATTCATTGGCACCTTCGATGCACGGCCTCTCAAGTGGAAAACTACTAAGAGTGCTCAGATGCAGTTTGCACCTAGCATTGTCATCCTGTAATATGCAAAAAAATCCAAGGGAGACACTAATTGGACTTAGTACTTGGAGACCTAATTTCATATTCGAAAGTCAAAGAAAAATGGAAATCATAGGATTAACTTTCCCCCAAAGGACAGACATACTTGGCGATGAATCAAGTATAAGAAGTACTTACATTTGATGGTGGCTTGGGAAAAAGGAACTCTCACATTCAGCATGTTGATTTTCTTTCTTCTTCTTTCTCTTTCCAAAACACAGTCACAAATTTGACTTTTTAGAGTGAACAAATGGCCTAGATGAAATGTTTCACAGAAAACAGGGCAGAATTTAGAGCAGTGTTGTATTATTTCTTTGTTAAACTGAATTTTTTCTGTATGTTTAGTTGGTTCCTCTCTGTCAAGTAGATCAAGTTTTAAAACTTTAGAAAAGAATCGTACTGGTAACCCTTTTAAACATAACAGGATAGGAATAGTGGTAACAGGGAGGACTAAAAACATTTAAAAGTTAAAATGGTTGATGACAGAGGATTCTGGGTTAGTACAGGAAAGGTACATGAATGTGAGGAATAACCAGAGAGATGCTGGTGATCCTCAGAGGGACTGATTGGTAGGCATTATTGATTGGTAGGCATTACTAGGGCAGAAGTCCTATTAACCTGAGTTGAGTTTCAAGAGAGAATAGGAGGAGAGTTAAATATTGATAACTCTTGAGGATCTTTGCTATAGGGAGAGTAGAGTAATGAGGTAATAGCTAGAGACAGATGTTGGGTTAAGGAAAAGAGATTTTTTTAAATTTTCGTTTTTTGAATTTTTTTTAACTCTGGGAAATACTCGAACATGCTTTTCCATAGGTGATGTAGTTCATTAAAATAGAAAAGTGAGTAAGGTAGGGGAGATTGGGGGCACTTTCTGCAGCATTGACTTTAGGTCGATGAGAAGGAGTGGGAGCTGCTGTACATTCAGGGGTGGTTTTTGGAGAAGAACATGTACAGCATATCCATGGCAACAGGTGGGAGGGCAAAATACATGGAAATGAATATATATAGGTTATTGGTACGGTACTGAGAGAAGTTCATCCAGGAAGTTTTCTTCTGATTGCTTCAATTTTCCAGTGAATTTTCCAGTTCTTTAACTGAGAGTATCTGAGAGAGGGGAAGAGGAAATGGTCTAGGAAAATGCAAAAGGAAGGAGAGCTCAAGGAGACCATATATTTCAAGAAGAACACGTGGCCTGCTGGTGTGTGTACATTACCCACTTGGCCTTTGAAGCTATTATTGGGATCTAGATTTTATTCTTTTCTCTCCTTTGGAAGGTTACTTCTCTCTTATTTCTAAATGCCTTTTTGCTAGGGGGAAATAAAAGACGTGTTCCTTTGAGCAAGGTTAGGTGTCTATTATGTCCTGATAAAAAGCTAATTAAATAGCAAAGTACTTTTTGAGAATCTTCAGTGTCCACATATAGCTAATCACTCAGTTGTATTTGTTGTTACTAACTAGATGTCAAAATTAAGGAAGAGGACTATTGATATTCTTGATTTCACTATGGGATTATTTTTCAGTTTTTAAAAAACAACAAAATTTTTTAATTCTTCTTTTAGATGTTCTTAATAGTTGCTCCTCTTTCTGTCCTCTACAACTGGAAGGATGAATTGGACACCTGGGGATATTTCAGAGTCACTGTTTTACATGGAAGCAGAAAAGATAATGAACTAATTCGTGTAAAGCAGAGGAAATGTGAAATTGCTCTAACAACTTACGAGACACTGCGCTTATGTCTGGATGAACTTAACAGGTAATGGGAATAATAGGAATGATTGTATTAATATTCTGCTTACATCCCTTTACATTAAGATTTTTATTTTATTTTATTTTTTTCTTTTTGAGACAGAGTCTTGCTTTTGTGTTTTTGGTAGAGATGGAGTTTCGCCACATTGCCCAGGCTGGTCTGAAACTCCTGAGCTCAGGCAATCCACCTGCCTCAGCTTCCCAAAGTGCTAGGATTACAGGTGTGAGCCACCATGCCCAGCCTATACTGTGATTTTTTTAAAAAAGAAGTAATGATTATTCCTTTGCTTGATTTAATTTCATTTTAGAATTGTTGAAATATTAATTCATAATAACTTATTCTCTGAGAAGGAAAAACCTGCATCAGGTTTCCTAGAATTTCTTACTCTATTTCTTACATTGGTTACAGGATACTTCTTCAAACAATGATTGTTAAAGAGTGATAAGACTTGTCCTAAATCTCTTGTACAGCCTTTTATGCAGACCCTGTCTCTGAACTAGGTCAGTGATTTTCATGAATTATTTCAATTATGGGAGTCTGTTGTGAATATACAGTGGCAAAAAATACGCGCACACACACACACACACACACACACACACACACACACACACACACAGAACCACTGTAGCATAGAGTATAAGAGAGAAGTGGCCAAGAGGTAACACCAGTGAGATAAGCAGGGAATAGATTACAGAGAGTATTGGAAGGTACTTTGAGGGTTTTTGGTCTTTATCTTGAGAACAATGGAGTGCCCCTACAGTGTTGTCAGCAGATTTTACCAATAGGATAAAAATGATCAGATTTGCACTTTGTAAATACCTTAGTTGCTGTGTGTGCGGATAGAGGAGAGCCAGGCTGAGTGGAGAAAGACCAATTAAGAGGCTTGTTATGGTCTGAATTGTGTCACTTCTTCTCAACCCCCTTCCACAGTTTAAATGTTCAGGGCTCAACCTCAGCACCTCAGAATGTAACTGTGTTTAGAGACAGGTCTCTTTGATTAAGTTTTAAAGAGGTGGTTAAAACTGAGGCTGATTGGGTGGGGCCTGGGTCCAGTATGACTAGTATCCTTATAGGAAGAGAAAGAGACACCAAGGACACACACATGCCACAGAGGAGGGACTTGTGAGGACCCAGCAAGAAGGCAGTCATCTGCAAGCCAAGGGGAGAGGCCTCAGGAGAAACCAGATTTGCTAACACCTTGCTCTTGAAATTCGAGCTTCCAGGATTGTGAGGAAATAAATTTTGGTTGTTTTAAGCCATCTAGTGTGTGGTATTTTATTTTGGTAGCCCTAGCAAACCAATGCAGGGCTTGTATAGTTGTCTGGTCACAGGACCATGGTAGTGAGGTCTGAACTCTTCATAGTTGTTCCAGCAACGGGCTGGGCCTTGCTAAAATCATTAATTTCCATCTGCTTGGAGCCAAGATTTCTCTCTACAGGGATACAATTTTTATCTTTTAGGTGAAGATGAAAGCGTGGCATTAGAAACAGTTATCTAATAAGTCTTTAAAATGTTTAGACATTATAGTTACACTCAATTTGAACTACTGCTAACAAAGGAGTTAATGATATTCCCCCAAAGTCAACCAAAGTTTAGAAAACTAGGTAATTTTTTTAAGGTAATACTTCCACATCAGCATTAAAATGATTTAGCATAGGATAAAAAGAACAGTTGATACTTGTCTCAAATTTTATAAGCACAAAATAAAGAGTAAAAAAATTACTCATTAGCTATGTGGCTTTAGGTAAATCGGCTCATCTGGAAAATGACAGAGGATGAATTAAATCAGTCTTTGTGAAAACTAGTCCCTCAAGCCCAGCTGGAGAGTTGTATTAAAATCAACCTTAATGAGAGTTAATTTGTATAGAATAATTATGCCATTTCAGGTATACAGTTTGATGAATCTTGACCAGGGATTGGTAAACTTTTTCTGTAAAGGGCCAGATAGTAAATATTTTAGGCTTTTGGGCCACATATAGTCTCAGTTGCATATTCTTTTTTATTTTTATGACCCTTTAAAATGTTAAAACTACTCTTAGCTTGCTGACCATACAGAAGTGCCCACAGGCCGGATTTGGCCATGGGTAGTAGTATAGTGACTCCTAGTTTTGCCAAAGGAGTGCAACCACTATCCCAAACAAGGTAAAAACTATTTTTATCATCCCACAACTTTTCTCTTACCTCTTTACAGTGGCTTTTCCTCAACCCTCACCTTGGGCAACTGCTGATTTTAATTTCTGCCACTATAGATGAGTTTAAGCTGTTATGGAGCATGTCAATGGTATTACACAGAAAGCACCCTTTTGTGTGTGTTGCATCTTTTGTTCAGCATGTTTTTTGAGATTTGTTGGCGTTGTGGAGTGTGTCAGTGACTGTTCTTTCTTCATGTTGCATTGTGTTCCATTTTATCAATATGCACATTTTGTTGCCCATCCATTTGAGGATGGATTTTTGGGTTTTTCCAGTTTTGGATTATTATAGATAAAACTTTAAGGGATATTTGTGTTTAAGGCTTTTTTGGACATATGTTTTCATTTCTCTAGGAGTAGAATTTCTGTATTATATGGTTTACTGTAGGTTTAGCTTTAGAAGAAACTGCCAAACCATTTTCCACCGTGGTTTTACTCCAGCTAGCAATGTGTGAGAGCTCAGTTGTTTCGTATTCTCAGCAACATTTGGTATTGTCAGTCTTTTCCTTTTAGTTATTTTAGTAGGTGCGTAGTAGTATCTTCTAGTGTAATTTGCATTTTTCTGATCCATGTACACTTGGAAAACAATGTTTGTTCTACAGTTATTAGGTGTAGTGTTTATAGATATCAGTAAGACTAGATTGGTTAAGATGTTGTTCAAGTGTTTTCTATCTTTGCTGATTTCCTTTTTGGTTGGCTTACAGTATCTGAGAGAAGAGAGTTGAAATCTTCAATTATAATTGTAGATATGTTTATTTCTCCTTTCACTTCTGTCACCGTTTAATTTAGTATTTTGAAGCTCTTTTATGAGGTGTACATGCTTTTATGATTTTTTTGTGATGAATTGATCCTTTTATCTTTAAAAAATACCTATTTATTTCTAATAATATCTCTTATCTTGATGTTTTATCTGATATGAGCATAGCCGTATTGTGGTACATTTCAGTAGTTTGTTCCTTTTTATTGCTGATGGTACTATTGTATAGCCATCCCATAGTTTGTCCATTCTCCAGTTGATGGACATTTGAATTATTTCCAGATTTTGACTGTATGAATAATGCTGCTCTCTTATGCTGAGTCTTATGCTTACTGCATGTAAATGGCTTTTCATGTTTTTATTGCAGTATATCTGTTCTTAGTATTTGGAGTGAGTCTCTTATAGTTACAGTCTTGCTTTTTCATCCATTCGGATCATCTTTGCCTTTTATTTGGGTATTTAGACCATTCACTTTGAATATAATTATTGGTAAAGTTGAACTTAGAGCTACCATTTTTGTCAGGTCTGGGATTTAATTTTATAAATCAAACTTGTAAGCTGATGAATTAGCCTGTTACTATTTCATGGATCCTGACAGAAGACTAATCTGAGGCATGGAGAGGTTAAATCATTTTTCTAGGCCTTGACAACTAAGTCAGTGGCAGACATGAGGATTGAACCTTGACCATCTAACGCCAGACCTCAGGTTTGGTTTGGTTTGGTTTTTGAGACAGAGTCTTGCTCTGTTGCCCAGGCTGGAGTGCAGTAGTGCTATCACCGCTCGCTGTAGCCTCAGTCTCCCACCTCAGCCTTCCAAGTAACTAGGACCACAGGCATGCGCCACCATGCCTGGAAAATGTTTTTATTTTTTGTAGAGACAGAGTCTCCCTGTGTTGCCCAGGTTGATCTCAAACTTTTGGACTCAAGCAGTCCTCCCACCTCGGCCTCCCAAAGTGCTGGCATTGTAGGTGGGAGCCACCGTGCCTGGCCAGACCTGAGGTTTTTAGCCAATACACTGTACCGCCCCAAAAGATGTTTTGCAATTCGATAAATGTAATAAATTCATCTATCATAGCATCAGTCATATTTTAATTATTTCTTACCTGTCCCCTTAGACTGTAAGCTCTTTGGTGTAGATTTTTATCTTTAAATTCTGTATCTCGGTACTTTTAGCACATAAGAGTTGCCAAATAAATGATTGTTAGGTGACGGTTTTTTCTGATTATTATAAGTATTGTTACAAATATTAAATAAGAATTCTGAAGTAGAATTATGTAACTATAAATCATATATTTATAAGATTAGAGAAATGTTTATGATTTTTGTTATATTTAGTTGTATTTTTTTGTTCAACTGTCTCTATTTTGTGTTTGGCAAATAACTAATATTTTATCTGAGCAAATATTAAGTTGTTTTTGTGAGGATAGTGCTCTGTCCTTTTCACGGATACTCCATGGAGGGGACGAACGTGCTATGTAACATGAGTGAGCTATGGTATTTTTCTTATTGTTGTTATATTTTTTTACTTCACTTCAGTTTTTATTAGAGTTAAGTATGTATATGATTTAAAGAGCCAAATATGATAAAAAGCTTCTAGGGAAACCTGCAGTTCACTGTTCCCCAGTTACCTTTACCTCAGCTCTTACTGATCTTCATCGTCTTTACTTCCTTCGTGCTGAAGAATGTGTTTATGTTGCAGCTTTTCCATTTTCCTTTAGTTTTCAGCATCATCTGTTGATTTCTTCTTAAGGAAAATTAGGATTTTTGCCCTTCTCTTGCCCGCTTTCGGATGACCTGGCCCATCTACTTTGTGCAGTGGGAGGATTCTTAAATAGACTGTTGAGCATTTACATGACTCCAATTTCCAGAGGCATCTGGGGCCACCAATTCTTAACTTTTCAAGAACGTGTGAATAATATTAGATTGCTTCTTGGCTTTTTCCATTATTGGCATAGGACACTGTAGTCTCTGCTTTTGTAAGCCATCTTGTCCATGTTCTTTTCAGCTTCTAGAATTTTTGCTATTTTCTCCTCTTTTTGTTCTTGAGGCTTCTAGCTTTTTTCAGCTTTATATTAAGAAAATGATGAAAGCTATAGAAAAGTTAAAATAACAGTACACGAACATCCATCCATATTCTCACTATCTAGATTCAGCAGCTGTGTGTGTGTGTGTGTGTGTGTGTGTGCAAATGTTGGCAAAATACAAGTTTATGTAAATGTGTGTGTGTCTGTGTCTGTGTCTTTGTGTATGGTGGTGGTAATGAGTCATTTCAGCAAGTTGCATAAAACATGACATCCTTATCCTGAAGTATTTTAGCGTGGATTTCCTAAAACTAGTGATACTTGCTGTCACCACATTATCATTGTGACACACGAGAATATTAATAGCAATTAAAATTTCCTCAGTCATTCTCAAAACATCTTTAATATCTAATGCTTATAAAGCAGGATTCAATAAAGGTTCAAATGACAAGTTTGGTTAAGTCTATTTATTCTCTAATCTCTATCATTTTTCCAATTTGTATTTTTTAATGATACGGCTTTTTGAGGGGACCAGGCCAGTTGTTTTAGGATATCTCACATACTACATTTGTCTGATTACTTTCTCAACATATATTCATCTGTCATCTGTATCTTAATAAAGTGGTTTTGGCCCAAAGGCTTAAATAGATTCAGATTAAACATTTTTGGCAAGAATGCTTCATAAGTGATGCTGTGTGGACTTCACATTGCATCACTTCAGAAAGTATTAATGCCAAGTTGTTGACTGTCAGTGATGCCAAGTTTGTTGCACAGGTTAAGGAGGTTACCATCATCAGATCTCTCCATTGTCAAGATATGTTTCTCGCTTTATAATGATCAGATAATCTGTGGAGTGATATTTTGCCACCATTTAAATATTCTGGTATCCCTCAATCCTTTTACTTAGTAGTATCAGCACACACAAATTATTCTTGTCTGAATCAGTTACTTTATTAGGTTTGGCAAAATAATATTTTTCTAATTTTATTATTTCTTTTCTACACATTAATGGTATTCTCATGTAAAGGAAAGCTTTCTCCATTAATTAGGAATTAACCACAATTTTGACTTTAAAAAAGCAAGATGAATATTTGATTCTTTTGCTTTAATGACCAATTGTTGGAGTAAGAAGTTAGCATAATGGTCATCTATACTGGTGGCAAAGTTTCTCACTCCCTTCACTCGCTTTCTCTCCCTTCCTTCCCTTCCCTTCCCTTCCCTTCCTTCCTCTTTTCTCTTTCTTTCTCTTTCTCTTTTTCTTTTTTCCTTCCTTCCTTCCTTCCTTCCTTCCTTCCTTCCTTCCTTCCTTCCTTCCTTCCTTCCTTCCTTCCTTTCTTTCTCTCTTTCCTTTTTCTTTCCCTCCTTTCTTTCTCTTTCTTTTCTTTTCTCTCTTTTCTTTCGCTCGCCTGCCTGCCTTCCTTCCTTCCTTCCTTCCTTCCTTCCTTCCTTCCTTCCTTCCATCCACTGTGAACCCGGATTGGGTGGATTATTGAAGTATACTTGACATAAAATGTACTCTTGTAAGTTAGAATGATGTTTAGTAAATTTTAACAGTTGTGCTATGACCACGATCTAGTTTTCGAACATTTCCATCACCTCAGAAAGGTATTTGTCTATGGTCAGTCCCTGCTCCCATCTCCAGTGTTGGGCAGCTGCTGATCTGCTTTCTCTTTCTATAGGTTTTGCCTTAACTGGACATTTCATATAAATGGAGCCACTCAACATAAAGTCTTTGGTGTCTGGCCTCTTTCACTTAACATAATGTCTTTGAGGTTCATCCATATTGTGGTACATTTCAGTAGTTGTTCCTTTTTGTTGCTGAATGGTACTATTATACGGCTATCCTATATTTTTCCATTCACCAGCTGATGGACATTTAACTGTTTCCAGTTTATGGCTCTACAGATTTGCTGCTGTGAACATTCACATACAAGTCTTTGCACCTAAGTTTTCATTTTTCTTGGGTAGATACCTAGGAATGGAATTGTGAGGTCTTATGCTAAGTATATGTTTACCTTTTTAAGAAACTGCCAACTGTTTTAGAACAGTTGCTGTGCTTTCCCAAAAGCAGTGTATGAGGATTCTAGTTTCTCCACATCCTTAGCAACGCCTGATACTGTTAATCATTTTTATCATAGCCATTCTACTGGGTGCATTGTGGTATTTCATGTTTTAATCTGCAGTTGTCTAATAACTAATGATGTTGAGAATTTTTTAATGTACTTATTTGCCATCTGTATATCTTCAGATAGACATTTGGTGTCTATTAGAATCTTTTGCTCATGTTTTAATTGGGTTGTTTAAAATTTTGTTGAGTTATAATAATTTTTATTTTGAGACAGAGTCTTGCTATGTCACCAGGCTGGAGTGCAGTGGCGCAATCTCGGCTCGCTGCAACCTCCAACTCCCTGGTTCAAGCGATTCTCCTGCCTCAGCCTTCCAAGTAGCTGGGATTACAGGCACATGCCACCACACCCAGCTAATTTTTGTATTTTTAGTAGAGACGGGGTTTCACCATGTTGGCCAGGATGGTCTCGATCTTCTGACTTCATAATCCACCTGCCTCAGCCTCTCAAAGTGCTGGGATTACAGGCATGAGCCACTGTGCCTGGCTGAGTTGTAATAATTCTTTATATATTCTGTATACAAGTCCTTTATCAGATTATGATTTGCAAATATTTTTGCCGAGTCTGTAGCATGTCTTTTTATTTTCTTAATAGTGTCATTGGAAGAGCAAAAGTTTTTAACTTTGATGAAGTCCAACTTACCACTCTATTTTTAATTCACTATAAGTTTTGTGTCATATCTAAGAAATATGTGCCTTATCCAACTCACAAATTTTTTTTCCCATTTTTTAAAAAGTTTTAGTTCATATTTAGGTCTGTGATCTATTTTTAGTTAATTTTCATGTGTGGTGTAAGTGTCTAAATTCATTTTTTTCATAGAACTCCTGGATTTTTGTTTATTCAATATTTTATTTTCAATTGTAGTCAGTATTCTTAACAATGCTCAAATATTCCAGTTAGGCTGGCGTCTCTGTTCTTTGGCTAGCCTCTCTGTATATTCGCGTTTGTCTTTGGATACATCTGTGCTTTTCGGCTGTTCAGTGTGTCCCCCAACGTATGCCTAAAATCAGCTGTCTCTCCATTTTTCCGCAAGACTCTCGTTCCTTTTAGTGAAGAGACCACTATGGGTGCTCGTTGCTACTGGGGTAACAATAAATTCTAACCTTTCTTAGTGGACAGGGCTATGTAATAAAGCTTTTTAAAATCATGAGTTTATATTGATATTTTTCATTCAGAAAAACGTTGCAATAAAACATTGCAAGTTTTATTTGTTCTTCTGGTTTGCAACTTTAAAAAATTCCTTTATTGTTATTTCAGTGATGTTTAAATGAAATTTTTCTTTCTACCATCATTAAAGAATGTCTGTACCTTTTCTGGTCTGCGCATTTTATTTTTGTGGACTGCCCAAGGCTGTGACCATTTAACTAAGTGGGTAAGAATCCGATGGAGTCATCAAAGAGTAAAAAGGAAAAAATAATTCCAAAACTTTGATAGAGAAAGCTACTCTCTAAAAATGCCATGGACTAAGAAAGGAAGTTTTCTCAACCTCACCCTTCTCTTTTCTTACTTTATAGTTTGGAATGGTCAGCTGTCATTGTGGATGAAGCTCATAGAATCAAGAATCCGAAAGCTAGAATAACAGAAGTTATGAAAGCTTTGAAATGTAATGTCCGCATTGGCCTCACTGGAACCATTCTTCAGAACAACATGAAGGAACTGTGGTGTGTTATGGACTGGTGAGGAAAACACTTTTTAAAAAATTGTTTAATAGTTCTTCAGCTGAATACTGTCTTGTTTGCTAATCATTAGTTTCCGAACGAAACAGTCATTTTTCTGTTTTTAGATGTGTTTGATTCCAGATGTGTTGTACAGAGTAGAGAGTGCCGTGAAAACCTATCTTTATATGTATATTACTCTTGGTCCCTGAAGTAAATGTACATGTTAACTGCCAGTTTCATCCTCATAGTTATAACCTGAAAGTATCGTAAAGAAAGAACATCCTGTTTTCTTGGCTTTTGTTTTTGTTACCATTGATAATCAAGTAATGTGGTATATCTCTTAGATGCAAGAAGTTAGTGTTTTCTTTTTAGATAATAAAGCCCTTACATTTTTCTTACTGTCTTTATAAAGGGCTGTGCCAGGCCTTTTAGGGACCGGGACCTGCTTCAAGAAGCAGTTTTCTGACCCAGTAGAACATGGTCAGAGACACACGGCAACAAAGAGAGAACTAGCCACTGGCCGAAAGGCCATGCAAAGACTTGCCAGAAAGATGTCTGGCTGGTTTCTCAGGCGCACCAAGGCTCTTATCAAGGATCAGTTGCCTAAGAAGGAAGACCGGGTAAGAACCGCATTTGTGTATATTTGTGTGTATTATTAATTTGTGGTCATATTTTTTTTTTTTTTACTTTTTAAGAAAAAGTCTGTCTCCTGTGGTGTTTTGTAAATACAGTTTTTTGCCTTTTATTCTGTATGGAAAAAAATTGTTAGGCGCAGAATTTCAGAAACCATTGATTGAGCTCAGTTGTTTTCCTTACTGACTTTATTAACCTGTTAGTTAACAGATTTATTATTAGTATACATTAAACTCATGTCTCATCAAAACTTTTTTTTTTTTTTTGATAGAGAGTCTGGCTCTATCACCCAGGCTGGAGTGCAGTGGCATGATCTCGGCTCACTGCAACCTCCCCCTCCCAAGTTCAAGCAATTCTCCAGCCTCAGCCTCCTGAGTAACTGGGATTACAGACGTGCACCACCACACCTGGCTAATTTTTTTGTATTTTTAGTAGAGACAGGGTTTCATCATGTTGTCTAGGCTGGTTTTGAACTCCTGACCTCAGGTGATCCACCTGCCTCGGTCTCCCAAAGTCCTGGGATTACAGGAGGGAGCCCCTGTGTCTGGCCTCATCAAAACTTTTGATGCAGTTTTTCCCCAGTAAAGAAGGAAGAGCTTCTCTCTCTAATGTGTTTTCTGTTCACACTTTGTCCTTCCTATACTGTGTACTGTCCACCACACAGTGTATTCTTTGGTACCTTAATTCTAGCAGTAGAACCAAAGTGGTTAAGAACTTTGTAAAAAATACATAGGTTTGTTTCTTGAAGAATGCTGTTTGCAGTTACACAACTAACCTAACTTTTAGAATTTGTAGGAAAACTACATTGTTAAATTGTTAAGAAAATATGAGGAGTGGACTTCAAGAGGATTTTTAAAAAATGTTGTAGTCTTCTTTTATAGTGCTTAATCTTGTGTTTCTTCTAGCTTGGGCAATGAAGTAAAGGTTCTATAAATTACTATGGAACTAAACCTAATTAATGTTATCCCAAATAAGGGCAGTCCTATGAAATGCCCTCTAATTTTAGTATATCCTCTTGATTGTTTCTTTAAAAACATAGATTTGAAAGGAAAATATGGCGGGGCGCGGTGGCTCAAGCCTGTAATCCCAGCACTTTGGGAGGCCGAGTCGGGCGGATCACGAGGTCAGGAGATCGAGACCATCCTGGCTAACATGGTGAAACCCCGTCTCTACTAAAAAATACAAAAAACTAGCCGGGCGAGGTGGCGGGCGCCTGTAGTCCCAGCTACTCAGGAGGCTGAGGCAGGAGAATGGCATGAACCCGGGAGATGGAGCTTGCAGTGAGCTGAGATCCGGCCACTGCACTCCAGCCTGGGCGACAAAGCGAGACTCCGTCTCAAAAAAAAGAAAGGAAAATACGATATTGATATGCAAGTCAGGGAAATAGATACATCTGACTTTTGATATTTATCTAAAGCAAATATTGTTATTAAATTGAGATACATCATGAGCTCTCACTTTAAAAAATGTTTTATGCAACTTCGTATATGTGATTTAGCTATCCATCTAGTAGGAGCTCTCACTTTAAAAAATGTTTTATGCGCCGGGCGCGGTGGCTCAAGCCTGTAATCCCAGCACTTTGGGAGGCTGAGACGGGTGGATCACGAGGTCAGGAGATCGAGACCATCCTGGCTAATACGGTGAAACCCCGTCTCTACTAAAAAATACAAAAAAAACTAGCCGGGCGACGAGGCAGGCGCCTGTAGTCCCAGCTACTCGGGAGGCTGAGGCAGGAGAATGGCGTGAACCCGGGAGGCGGAGCTTGCAGTGAGCTGAGATCCGGCCACTGCACTCCAGCCTGGGCGGCAGAGCAAGACTCCGTCTCAAAAAAAAAAAAAAAAAATGTTTTATGCAACTTCGTATATGTGATTTAGCTATCCATCTAGTAGGAACAATACAAAAGTATAAGAAGAGAATTATGCATAGAGATTTAGAGCTTGGACTCTGAAATCAAATACTATTTGATTACAGTATTTGTGACTTGGAGCTTCTCTGCTTAGAGTTTTGTGACTTGGAGCAATTTGTGAGGCCCTGGAATCTGAGTTTCTTCCTCTGTTAAATGGTAGTGATGATAATAGTGCCTGCCTCATGTGGTTGCTCTGAAATGCATGACACATAAGAAATATTAAGTAATTGGTACTATGTTTAATAATAATAAATAGCCCAAGATACCTTCGTGCTTCTGTCGTTGACCACCATCTTCTGTATTCTCTTTTTTTCTTATATGTACTTTTGTATTTAAGGTTGGGGTCAAGGTGTACTAAATATTTTACATAAACATTTTTTTAAAATCTAGCATTGGGAGGGGGCAAGCCAGATGTGTGCTGCCATGCGTCCTTCTTCAGTCTGGTTTGAGTCTTTAAAAAATGAAAGATAGAAATAGCTTCCAAAAGAGTTCTGGTCATCCTGGCTAAAGGAGCAGAGGAAATGGAGACAGTCAGCCCTGGAGACATGAGGAGACAAGCTGAGATTCAGGTCACCATTGCAGGTCTGGCTGGAAAAGACCCAGTACAGTGTAGCCATGATGTTGTTACTTGTCCCGATGTCAGTCTTGAAGATACAAAAAAGAGGGACCAAATGACATGATATTTCTAACAGGACGTAATCTGAGTGCAGTTTATTTGAGTCTGCTGCCTTGAGAGAGATACTGAAGAAACAAGAAATGAGAAGGGCCTCATAGCTACCATCTGTGCAGGTCCTGCAGGTCTGTTGGCTCATGAAATAGGTTTTGGAAGTAAAGTTACAACATACCTACTTGCTAAAGACAAAATGATGAATGGAAGTCATTACAGCTACTCTGAGAATCGTGTGGAAAAGGATGGCCTGAGTTCTACAAGTCGGGGCGCTTAGGACTGCCTTCGTGTCTACTCTTGGGATTGTTGAGGCCTAAGAGCCAAAGAGGTGGTGGCTCAAGTGAAGGCTCCACTTGTTCTTAAAGACTAGAGCAGAAAAATGTGACCATCAGTTGGAGAAATAAGCCGTTCTCATTGTGTTTTTTTAAAAACAGAAAAATGGTAGGTTAATATGCTCAGAAGCCATCATCATTCCTGCTTTTGTGAAGTATAATTGTGAAGTAACAACTACATAGAGATTTCTTAACCTACAAATTGTGTCTTTTTTTTTTTTTTAAGACAGAGTCTCACTCTGTCACCCAGGCTGGAGTGCAGTGGCATGATATTGGCTCACTGCAAGCTCCACCTCCCTGGGTTCAAGCGATTATTCTGCCTCAGCCTCCCAAGTAGCTGGGACTACAGGTGTGCACCACCATGCCCGGTTAATTTTTGTATTTGTAGTAGAGACAGGGTTTCACCATATTGACCAGGCTGATCTTGAACTCCTGACCTCATGATCTGCCCGCCTCCCAAAGTGCTTGGGTTACAGGTGTGAGCCACAAGGACCGGCCTGTGGATATATTTCTGAGCCTGTTTACAGAATAAACAGGGCATTTCAAAAAAAAAAAAAAAAAAACTAGCATTGTTTTGTATAGACATTACTGTATTTGCTTGTATGCACCTTTGCCTATTTATTACCAGTAATCTGTTGTAGTGATATAAGCATATAAATATTTGCAAATATTTATATTTTACAAATATGAAAAATGCTTTGTCCCTGAAGTCAGGAAGTGCCTTGCCAGTAAAGGACTACCTTTTAAAGTTCTGTTGATATTGGATAATCCTTGTGGCCACCCAGAACCCCATGAGTTCAACACCAAAGGCGTCAAAGTGGTCCACTTGCCCCCAAACACAACATGTCTAATTCAGCTTCTAGATGAGAGGGTCGTAAGGACCTTCAAGGCTCATTACACCTGGTCCTCTATGGAAAGGATTGTCAGTGCTATGGAGGAGAACCCTGATAGAACATCATGAGTGTCTGGAAGGATTACACTATTTGAAGATACTATCGTTCTTATAGAAAAAGCCATGAAAGGCATCATTCCTGGAATAGTAAATTCCTGCTGGAGAAAACTGTGTCCAGATGTTGTGCATGACCTGACAGGATTTACGACAGAGCCAATCAAATAAATCATGAGAAGCAAAAAAGGTGAAGGATTTAAAGCGACGGATCTTGGAGAAATTCAAGAGCTAATTGAAAGTAATTCAGGATACCACACCAGAGGAATTAATTGAAGATGACTTGATGCAAATACGTGCTTTCAAACCAGTGCCAGACGATGAGGAAGATGACGTAGAAAAAGCAGTGCCAGAAAACAAACTGACACTAAATAACCTGGCAGAGGGGTTCTGATTATTTGAGACTGCTTTTGACTTCTTTTATGACATGGACCCTTCTATGATATGGGCACTGAAACTAAAGCAAATGGTGGAAGAAGGACTGGCACCGTATAGAAACAATTTTTAGAGCAATGAAAAGCAAAAATGTCAGACAGAAATTACAACATGTTTCTGTAATGTTACACCGAGTGTGCCTGCCTCTCCTGCCTCCCTTGACTTCCTTTTCGCTTCCTTCACCTCTTCGTTTCTGCCATCCATGAGAAAACAAGACCAACCTCTCCTCTTCCTTGTTCTCCTCAGCCTGCTCAATATGAAGCCCTTTATGATGACCTACTTCCACTTAATGAACAGTAAAGATATTTTCGCTTTTTTATGATTTACTTAGTAACATTTTCTTTATAACGTTTTCTTTTTTTCTAGTTTTATTTTAAGAATATAACATATAATAGATATACAAAGTAGTGTTTTTCAACTATTTATGCTGCTGTTAAGGCTTCCGGTCAACAGTAGGCTAGCAGTAGTTATGTTTTTGGGGAGTCAGAAATTATACATGGGCTTTTGACTGTGTGGGGAGTTAGCACCCTAGCACCATCCATGTGCAAGAGTTGACTGTGTAAGGAACATCATTTGTTTGTTCACATTATGATTTCTTTTAATTAAAATAATTCTATGAGGTTTATTTGAAAATGAAATTATATTTTATATTATCCAGGGTGGGGTGGAGAGCAGAGAATATAAGAGAATCGGGAGAAAGCATCATAATGATGTAGAGGGAAAAAGTTAGTTTATAGCAATTTTCACTTTTTTTTTTTTTTTTTTGCAACAGAGTCTTGCTCTGTCGCCCAGGCTGGAGTGCAGTGGCGTGATCTCAGCTCACTGCAACCTCTGCCTCATGGGTTCAAGCGGTTCTCCTGCCTCAGCCTCCCGAGTAGCTGGGATTATAGGCGCGTGGCACCATGCCCAGCTAATTTTTGTACTTTTAGTAGAGCTGGGGTTTCACCATGTTGGCCAGGATGGTCTCTATCTCTTGACCTTGTGATCCACCCTCCTCAGCTTCCCAGAGTGTTGAGATTACAGGCGTGAGCCTCTGCGCTGACCAGTTTTCACTGTTATAATCTGTGAAATCAGATATAGATTATGATTTTTATTATTGCTATAAACAAAATACTAATAACCACCTTGTATTTTATCTTGGCAGATGGTGTATTGTTCTTTGACAGATTTCCAGAAAGCCGTCTATCAAACAGTGTTAGAAACAGAGGATGTGACTTTGATACTTCAATCCTCTGAGCCTTGTACCTGTAGGAGTGGCCGAAAAAGGAGAAATTGTTGTTATAAGGCAAGCATTTCAATATATCTTTATAATCATGCTTTTGATTACATAGTACTCTGTTCTAGTGTGAAAGAAAGTAGCAGATAATAAAATACTTTTTCCTCAGATAGTTCTTTAAAGCTGTGTTTTAAAAAAATAGTTTTCAAAAATATTTTACAATATCAAATAGTAATCACATATAAAATACAATATTCAAATATATTTTCAAAAAGTTAATTTCAGAAAGTAAGCTTCATGTTGATATCCTCCATTTTAGCTTTTTTTGGGAAATATCCTTTCGTTTTGAAATTTCATTTCATTTTCGAGAAGTTTTTCATCCACTGATAGTAAACGAACATACTGTTATATAGCAGGCTTAAAATACTATTCTGATGTTAGATGTAGTGTAAATTTAATAGAAACTGTATATCAAAGAAAGTTTTTTTTTAAGAAACAAAATTTATTTGTGCTTTTTTTAACCTTCTGTCTATATTTCCTGCTGATGTTTTACCTCTGTTTTATTAAATTATCTGTCACATATCTGTGTACGTAGAGGAACCCTAAGTGAATATTTATCTAGTTTGATATTTATTTGGTCTCATTTAATATTTTGCTGTTTTTAACTACTTCCCTTTTTTGTAATAGCCCAGTTTCCTAGGAGCGTTGGAGCGTAAATAAGACGGGGTCCACATAGCACTGCCACTGCACTGTAGGTTTCATTACCTGGCACCTCCTAATGGCAGCATTTCCATCACTGTGTGTCATGAGGATACTTTCTGTAATAAGGATTTTCTCCCTTTACGAAAAATATCATTGTATTATGATTTACCAAAAGTGCGATTCCACATTAGTGATTTGTGGATATTTTGTGCAATAGTTGACCATCATTTTCTTGAAATTCATTGTGCCGAAGTAACCAGATAATAAATACTGTTGTATGTGATGTATCTTATGATGTAAGCAGGTGCATAGCTATGTTGGTCCTTTTTATTTTCTATATTTTTCTGGTTACAGACCAATTCTCATGGTGAAACAGTGAGAACCTTGTATCTCAGTTACCTTACAGTCCTTCAGAAGGTAGCTAACCATGTCGCGCTACTGCAAGCTGCTAGTACTTCCAAACAACAGGTTTGGTTGGCATCTTACATTTCTTTGTAATGCTATTGTAAATATTTTATAAAGTTTTAAAATAGTTACTAATGTTTTTGTGGATGAAATTTAAGAGGAAACTCATTTGCTCATTTTTAAGTGTAGATATCAAGGAGTATGTGCACTTAAGTTTTTAATCAAAGTGAACAAATTTAAGCTTAATTTAAAATAAGAACTATTTTTTATGCCTTTAATAATGTTCATGTCTTTATTTCTCAAAACATTCTTTGGTATAATTACTAAATAACATATTTGATGAGTCAGTTCTATTCCTCTAATAATGTCTGTAATGGTATTTAATCTACTGGGTAAAATGAGGATTTATAATAATTTGTATATTAAATATTAGGGCTGTTTATCGAACTGGCAAAAATTGGTAATTTCAAAGTTTAGGTTTAAACTCAATCATTTACTGTAGTTGTTTCCTTTTATTCTAGAGCACACAAATGAAAAGATGTTTTTGTAATGATTTTATATTTTTTTCTATGTTATAGTTGATGCCATTTAAATGTAATTTTGAAATCTCGTTAGAATTTGATACTGTTCTTTGATAGTACTCTTCACTCTTTTTGGGAGTATTTAGCACCTTGTTTTGGAAATCTTAAAAAATCTTTGAGAAGTAATGATCAAGTTAATAACCACATCATTAAGAATTCAACGCCATATATGCTTAACATATTACTTTAAGAGTTTTTGAATTCTTAGTCTGACTTAGGGAAGCAAAAATCTTCAAAGTAGTATATTCTTTCTAAAAAGAATTTTTTTTTCATAAATTATTTCAATTCATACAGGTTTGAATGTGTTAAGTGGAATTATCTTTTCTTCTGCCTTTTCCCTTCAAGGAAACACTTATCAAAAGGATATGTGATCAGGTATTTTCCAGATTCCCAGATTTTGTGCAGAAAAGCAGAGATGCAGCCTTTGAAACACTTTCTGATCCTAAATACAGTGGAAAAATGAAGGTAAGTGCTCCTCTTTCAGGTTGCATACAGACATGGTACGCAAAATATTTACTCAGTGGTATGACAGAGATACCAACTAATCGGAACAGGTGCTCAGTCATTCAGAAGAGATGGTGGATGTCGACAAGTGGTGCAGTTGTATCAGCATTTACTAGGTCACTGTGAACCCCGAATGCAGATATGTGTACTCAGTAGGTCCTTTGTAGTAGTTGCTTCAAATATACTTCAAATTTTCCTTATTGATATATTGGACGTATGCCCTCTTAAAATGCGTGTATTGTTATCATGTAGATAATAGCTTGTCTTCATATGTTTAAGGAAATCACCTGCCAGAAATATAAAAGCTAATGCAAAACAGGGGTGAGGACAGACATTAGCTTGGAATTAGAGAAAGGAATTTCTCGAAGAGTTCAAGATGGGCAAGGTCTGTATGTCTAGAATTTTCTGCATGTTGTTTTTATTTGCAGACCTAGATTGTAAAGTTGCAAATAGTCATTTGTCATACATAGGAAAACTGACCTGTAGCTGTGCTGCTCTTGGTAATGTGTTACCGAGGGAGGGATGGGAAAAGTGAGGCTAAGTTCTCCAATCTTGACCCAGGCCTTGGGCATTGCCTGTGGCAGCAGCATGAAATGCTGACAGCTTCCTGCCTCCTTGCAACAACATAGTTTGTTTAACCCCTTAATAACCATCAATAATCTTTATTTGTAGATTCACAGATTTTTACAGAACAAAACTCAACTTTGTTATAGTTTTTAAAAGGTAAATTCTTTCTTTTGACATAAGAGGAATAGAAAGGAAGTAATTCAAAGTAGTTTTTGTTTTTTTAATTGTAAAAATACTTTTAGCAATTAATCGAGATAAGTTCATCGTGGTTTAGTTTGCTTGGGACCTCTAAAATCAATGAAATAAAGTAGAAGGTAGGAGTATACATATGTACATAAAGACCATTGCATTAAAAACTTTTTAAAAAATGAATGTTTTTATTAATGAGGATATCATGTGATTTATTATCACAACAAATAATTCAAATCTAATGATATTTCCTAAGGTAGCAAATCTATTTTTGTCATCCATCTCTTTGACTTTAATTATTTTTAAATTAAAATATATAAAAAGTCCAGTTTAGAACTGAGCACTTACTATCCCACAGTTTAAGCCAATAGGATGTTTCCAGAAATTATGGCCTCCTCTGAAAACTGCATTAGCCATTATTGCTGCTCATTTAAATTTTATTCCCTGTGACTCTTCACTAAAAAGTTACCAGTCTGGAAATTAAAGTTTTACAACTCTGCATTTTATATTTTTTATGTATTCATTAAATATATACTTGTAAAATACACTTTTAAAGTTAATCTCCCTAGGAATAATAGTGTCTGATTAAGAGAATGATTAGATTTAATTTTATTTTAATTTTTAAGAGGGAAAAGGCAAGCATAAATTGTTGCCGGAGACTGGGTAGTATTTTTACACGTGAATGATGTGGGTAATTTACTTGCTTTGTGAGCGAGCATTCACCAAACAGATGGATAGTAATAAGCTAGGGATGTATTTTTAGCACTGTGTTAAATCATTTGACTAACAGCGTCATCTGCTCATATATTGATTTGGTAATGTAAAACTTACAGGCTGATCATAGAATCATTGCCTATTGGTTTAAGAACTCCAAAATGTGAGTTGCATATACCTTTTGATTTCAGGTGATAAAAGATCTTTGTTTGGCTTGGCTTGTCATAGGTCAGCCTGCAGGTGCAAGGACTCTGAACAGAATGCCTGCTATAATCTTCATAGCCTCAAAGCTACACTCATGACCCCAGCTGTTTCTCTTGAGTGTCAGAGTTTTGACCTCAGCTGTCATTCAAGGGGTTAGTCACAAGTTGCAATCATTCACCTGATGAAAATCTTCACTTTTCTTTCTCTTGAGAAATGCTGCAGAGCCACTTACTGTGGAGGGTGGGAATAAAGACTAGGAATCCAGCTTGGTGCTGCTGAAGTCACACAAGGGTCATGTTCATCTTTCTAGGCCTGACTGGCCAAGTTGAGGAAAGTGAAGATCCAAGATTCCTTGCTGTTAACACCCCCAAATATATGATTCTTTTATAGGTGGATTGTCCTGTTCTGTGGAGGACAGCTGAGTGATAAAACATTGGGTCTATATTGTTAAGACTCCAGCATCTATTGATGACATTGTCATTGTGGAAATTTCTGGGATCTTAATTTATAGTTGTTCATTTAGTTAGTCTCTTTAAACTAGCCTAATTAAGACCTCAAGTCTAAAAACATTTACTTTTCCTCTGACTTGGTTTTACTTTAAAATATTTGAAAACACTTAAAGTTGCAATAGTTATGATACCACCCCAAACAATAAGAATGGGTTTCTATACAATATATCCTTGATTTAAAATGTTAATATCTTAAGGAGAATGAAAAACCATAGACTAGGAGAAAATATTTAACAGAACAATAAAGGACTGGTTTACAAATATACAAATAACTCTTAAAGCTCAGCAATAGGAAAGCAAACAATCCAGTTTAAAAATGAGCAAAGGATCTGAACAGATACTTCCCCAGAGAAGGTAACAGAGATGGCATATAAGCATATGAAAAGATGGTCAACAATGTATGTCATTAAAGAATTGCACATTAAAACAGCAATGAGATACCACTAGATACCTATTAGAACGGCCAAAATCCAGAATGTTGTCACGCCCAAATGCTGGTGAGGATGTGGAGTAACGAGAATTCCCATCTGCTGCTGGTGGGAACGCCAAAATGGTACAGTCACTTTGGAAGACAGTTCAGTGGTTTCTCACAAAACTCTTAACTAAAAAATATTACCTTAAATACTCTTACCATATGATCCAGCAGTTATGCCCGTTGGTATTTACCCAAATGAGTTCAAATGAATTTATTGAGTTTTAATGAGTTAAAAACTTATATTGAGACAAGAACCTCACATGAGTTTATTCATAATTGCCAAAGCTTGGAAGCAACTAAGATGTCCTTCAGTAGGTGAATGGATTTAAAAAGCTGTGGTATAGCCATACTGTGGAGTACTATTTAGCAATAAAAAGAAATGAGCTATCAAGCTACCAAAATACATGGAAGAACCTTAAATGCGTATTGCTGAGTGAAAGAAACCAGTCTGATAGGCTACGTACTGTATAATTCCAACTATATAGTACTATGAAAAGGCAAAATTATGGAGACAGTAAAAAGATCAGTGGTTGCCATGGGTTCTGGGGCAGGAAAGGATGAGTAGGTGAAGCACAGGGAATTTTTAGGGCCATGAAACAATTCTGTATGATACTGTAATGGCAGATACGTCTCATTATATATTTGTCAAAACCCATAGAACTATGTAACCCAATGAATAAACCCTAATGTAAATTGTGGACTTTAGCTAATAATAATGTATCAATATTCACTCATCAGTTGTTACAAATATATCACACCAATACTAATAATACTTGATGTTATATTTTCTAATAATATTATTAATACAGATATTAATAAGAGAAAGTGTGGAGGAGATTGGGAGTAGGGAAAGAGGAGCTTTGTGCATTTTCTACTCAGTTCTGTAAAAGAAAAAATATTATCTACCAATTTAAAAAGTTAGTCTTATGTGAAACTCAAATTACATACTTCATATGGAATCAGTTGTTTTATTAAAAAATAAAACTAAATGCAAATAAAACTTCATACGTTCTCCAAATATTAAAGTAATGTTTACCTGATCTATAACATTTTTATTTATCATTTGATTGGTTATCTGAGTAGAAGTTTTTTTTAACTCCATAGCTTTTTTTGAGGGTCTGGGGGGAGGTAGAGGTCAAAGTTAGCACAATAGCTTCTCTTGATTAATTATATTGAGTATTTTTTTTAATTTAAAAGTTTAAATGTTTATCATTAAATAAATTGTTTTAGTGTTTGTTTCATCTTTCAGAAAAATTTTCGACTTTGTATAGAAAATTTCTTTTTCCCATCTGTGGATTGCTTTTGCACATTGTTCTGGAGTTGTCATTGCCAGATGTGGAAATAATAATAACAGTGTGACTGTTATACACAAGGCTTTGGACTGTTTGCTTCCTCCTTAAAAGCACTGTGTGTGGGGGCAGATTACTGGCATTTTGAGGTCAAAATCAAATCTGGAAGTCAGAGCTTACTGTAAATAGAGAAACAAAGGGGAGAAAATGAGAAGAGGTGTATATCTGACTGATTATTCTAAGAAAATAAATATCAAGACTTTTAGAACCTAGATGTAATTGAACACATTTCATTACATCCATCTAGGGACAATTTAAATACTTCCTAAAAGGAATGCTGCTCTATAATTTAGTTTCTTAACATATTGTAGGTATAAAGAAAGTGTATTTTGGAAATTAAATTAATCCATTTAAATGCATCCCATAATCTAAAATGCTTCCTTTTTATTAAAACCAGACGAGATGAAGTAAAAGTCTTTGGGAACTTTACCTCCTTGTTGACAATATGGTGATGAATAACATTTGATGTAATAGCTAATACTTTATTTCTCTAAGTTGGAAAAAATGAAAGGAATTAGAAAAGATGATTGAGGTTAGTATTGTATGAAAGTAATTGTAAAGAAATTCTCAAGTGATGTTTATATGTATAAAGTGTACTTTTAGTTGGAGCTGGTTCACTGGTTTTCTGTGGTTCATTTCCAGGTCCTTCAGCAGCTTTTAAATCATTGCAGGAAAAACAGAGATAAAGTTCTTCTCTTTTCTTTTTCCACCAAGGTGAGTTTCATCTAAAGTATATCCTTGATTGGCCAGCCCTAACTTTTGAGGCATAAAGAATAAAACATGTGCCTACATGACACCTTATAGCCACATTTTCTCTTATCTACACAGTAGGAAATAGTGAGGCAAGCAACTTGAAGTTTTTAAACAGACACTAAAATTTCAGTTGTTTTAGGGTTGCCAAAATATCAAACTCAAAGATAGATTTTTATTTTCTGTTGATGTTCTTAATAATTACAGTGTTCTTTAAGACATTTCAGACATTTTAGAACTTAGAAAATAGCACACATATATTTACGTAAATGATTTGACCAGTAATATTGTTTGTTTCTTAAAAATGAAAAGATTTACATGTACCCCAGAGCTTAAAGTATAAAAAAAAATGAAAAGATTGATTTTTAAAACAAGTTCTGAATGTTAAAGCCGTAATGTTGCAGGATAATGGGAATAAATATATGGGTCAGAAGTGAGAAAAATATTTATTGCTCTTGGAATTATAAGAAAGAAATTACAAACACCAATAATCAATACTTAACAAGTCTCAACTTTGTAATGGTCTGAAACTTACTTAACCAAGATTCGTGTTTGCCCATCTTCATACCTCTCCTTTAGTTGCTTGACGTGCTACAGCAGTACTGTATGGCGTCTGGGCTTGATTACCGACGACTTGATGGAAGTACAAAATCAGAGGAAAGACTCAAGATTGTAAAAGAGTTCAACAGTACACAAGATGTTAACATTTGCCTTGTCTCTACAATGTAAGAAAATTAAATTCAATAACTTGATTTTTATCCAATTACTTTTGAGATTTAGGGTAATTTTTAAAACTGTTACTGGATTAATTTTTAATGGCTATGCTTATTTAGCAGCAGCAAAAATACTGTTATGACTGAAATTTCAATATCTTAAGTTTCAGCTAAGCTTTTCTCTCATTTCCTTTATCAACATTGAATTCCCCTGAGAAGTGTGGGTTTATAAAGGTAAAAATTTAAAAATTGGTATTTCCTCCTATGAATTTTCTATGGTAATGTTTTGACCCAAGTCTCCTGGTGAGAATAATCAGACTTCTTATTAACTGGATAACTGAGACTCACTGTAGCAGCAGTTTTCCAACCGTGTCAGGGAGCCCTTGAGAGCCCACTGGGGCTAGGGGCTCGCATTTCCCTCCTCTGCCTCTACCTCATCTCAACTGGAGCAGCTCTGCAGTTAGAGATCTTATGAAAGGTAAATTGGTTCTAACCTCTAGGTATGAATATCTCTTTAAGACCTTTTAGAGACTGTACACACTTCTGAAAAGATTTAAATCAACATAAACACCTAAGTAAGATTAATCCCACTTTAGGAAGGAACAGATCAATAACTTTTGACATCCTGTGTAATAAGAATTTTATAGATTCACTCCCACTGTCTTTCAGAATTTCAGTGGACTTTAAAAATAAACATGTAAAATGTGCAAAGTAAAAATTAAATCAAAATAGAAATTAACTTAAAATGAGGAACAATAAAATATGTTTATGAATGAGCTAACATTGTTGAGCACTTTAATTATTCTTGAATTCCCACCACTAAGGCAAATGGGGAAAACCTTTGGATTCCCATTTTCCTGTAAATGAATGCAAGAGGTAATTTTTTGCATGCGTCCTTACATACAGAGCACTAAATGACATAGATTACTGTGTTCAGTTAAATTTCGTAAAACACATAAGCGTTCTAACTTTAACGTGTTTCCAGTTGATCGATGCACTAGACAGCAGTTCCAATAATAGACTCTATAATGACAAGCAGTAGTCCCTCATCCCTCTTCTGCTCACTTCCAGCTCATTTGCTGAGATCCTCCGTAAAGCTCTTAATTATCCCTTCACCTCCGTCAGAAATTGCTATTTAACCTGTCCATTGAATTTTTGCTGTAACCGTACTTTAAAACACGTCTTTTTGGACGGCATTTTTGCTCTGTCTGTTCACTCCTGTCCTTGGGGAGCTGATCCTTCTCTTTGTTGTTTCCTCTGGCGCTTGCTTATGGGGGACGGCTTCTTCGTGTTTGGTCACTTTTGTCTTTTGCGCATATCTTCAGTGGGATTTTTTCTTCGGGAAATCCTCTGGAGACTGGTTGTAGGAGTTTCCACTTGTGTGGTTTTGCTTTGGCTTCTGCTGGGCATCCTGACAAGACGAGGGAAAAAGTTGTGGATTCCTGTTTTTCTGTGACAATTTGAATAATTTATTGCATAAGTCATTACATAAGGAACCTTGCATAATATAACAAATACGTTCTTCAGCTGTGTTTTGCAAAAGACACATAAGCTCAGTTTTTGTTTTGTTTCCATCATTTCGCAAGGGTTTATATCTGATATCTGTTGTAACACAAGTGTTTTCACATTAGTTTAGCCATTATCTTGCCAGAGTACAAAGTCTTCATTATGTTTTAGTTTATCAGCTTTACATAACTTGGAACTTCTCTTAAGCAAGAGTATTAGGCTACTTTCACTACTCTGTCCCCCTTTTTTCTCACAATGTTTGCTATTTTAAAATTATTATTTGTCTATAAACTACTTTTGTAACTTTCAATCTTTGCACTTCTGCATTAGATCCATTGAATTTCCTCTTAGATCTTTTTTCTGGATTCTGTGTCTTCTTTCTTGGTTTGCTGCCATATTTTACTGGAAAATGATTCAAGTTTTGATGTTCGGTCTGTTAACTTTATACATGCCTTCTAAGTCTTTGTAATGTGTGGTATTAGCGCTAGCACACACCTACCCACCCTTCCACTTTTGTCACCTGTGTATGTATTATCTGTTAACTGTTTTAACTTTTACATTGTCAAGGGTATTAATGTTTTCAGTAACTCCTGTACCAACAAACAGTTATTGTCCATAGGTTGGCTCTAAAATTTGGAGGCAAAAAACAGCATTTACATTACTGTGTTTTAATAAACTGAGCATCTTTAATGCAGGGGAAAGTAGTGCTATAAAGATAATTTATCTGAATGTGCATGACCTGTTGGTCAATTCAAGATTAGTCTTAACATCAACCTCATATGACTTCTCTTTCCTAAGATTTCATTCGTGTTTTATGTTTGCACTGTTCAGTTCACTTCAAATTTCAATCATGACTTTTTCAGTCTTTCCCCCCCCCAGTCTGTTTTTGCCCTTTGTAATAATCCTCAGTGTTACTAATTCACATTCACACATTCTTTTCCGTTGAGTCCTCTGTATCCTGAACCTGCCTCCTGAAACCTTTATTCCTTGGTTTCAGTCTGTCCCAGTTGTTTTCTAGGCCTGATAAAGAACTGTCATGTTAGAGCTTGCTTTCACTGCTCTTCTGCATTGGATCTTTTTCCTGGGTTCCATGCTGTTTTTATTCTTGACTTGCCCCTTTGTTTTCCTAGGAAATATCCTCCGGTAACTTTTTAAGCCAGAATATAGAGGAATTAAATTTTATGCATCTGTAAATATAGAAAATGTATTTTATTGCTCTCTCACTTAATTGATACTTTGTTGGACTATATAATTCTGAATCAAAAATCATTTCCTCTTAGATCTTCGAAGGGCTTGCAGCATTGTTTTCTGATAGGTGGTATGGCTAAATGGATGTTCAGTGCCAATCTGATTTTGCTTCCTTTTTGGGAACGCGTAAGTGTTTTTCTTCATCTACGGTATTCTAAAGTTTCATGGTGATATTTGAGTCTTAGTGTGGATCTTCGTTCATTTTTTATGCCGGGTACAGTAGGCTTGTGTTCTGAAGGCTTACTTTTTTTTTTTTCAACTCTGAAAAATGCTTTTTTATATTTCTTTAACAATGACTTTTTTTCCTTCCTTTTTCTCTGCTCCCTTCCTCTTGCATGCCAGGTCATCAGACTTTCAAGCTTTCAAACTATATTGGTTCTTTAAATCTCTGAACTTTTCTATCAGATTTTGTCTTTTTGCTCTGTATTCTGAGAAATGTCAGTTTTTGATCTTACTTTGTTTGAAATGATCACTTTTTTTTTTAAGACGGAATCTCACTGTGTGGCCCAGGCTGTAGCACAGTGGTGTGATCTCGGCTCACTGCAACCTCCGCCTCCCGGATTTCAAGCAATTCTCCTGCCCCAGCCTCTTGAGCAGCTGGGACTACAGGCCCGTGCCACCACACCCAGCTAATTTTGTGTTTTTAGTAGAGACAGGATTTGACCATATTGTCCAGGCTGGTCTTGAACTCCTGACCTTGAGATCTACCTGCCTCGCCCTCCCAAAGTGCTGAGATTACAGGTGTGAGCCACCAAGCCCAGCCATCACATTTTTAATCTAAAGTTTTTCTTGCTTTCTGACCTCTTTTGTTTTTGGAGTTACCTTTTGTTTAAAACATCAGTGTGTTAAATTCAAACATCAATGTAGTCATTTGATTCAGTTTATTTAAAGAATGATCATCTGGCATTTTTCCTGGGGTTTGTTTTTTTTGGTTTTGGAGAATCAGTGAATTTATTAATAAGTTTGAAGAAGATTGGAGGTTTTAAGATATGAAGCCGCCCTATCCATAAACATGGTATCTCTTTATATTTATTTAGGTTTTCTTAGAAGCATTGTTCAAATGGATACTTTGTTTGACCTTTAATAATACTTAATACATAATAATAAAACTTACTTCGTCAGACATGTTTGTAGAACATTAAGATGTAGTTAAGGTGTACTTTCTGATACACTTATTCGATACAAGAAGAGCATGTGGCAGACCTAAGGAATAAACAGCCTGCATACTCATTAGGTGACTCAAATACCAGTCCTCAGTTTGAAAAGAGCAATATTCAATTTTTTTTTTTTACTTAACAAGTAACCTATTGCTGTTAACCATGTAAGAACACAGTGACAAGTTTTAAAGTTTAGGTTTGTGAATTGTATTATCATCAAACGGAGAATTATCTCATCTGCAGAGAGAGAGTCTAGGGCTTTTCTCTTCTTCTTTAACGGGAGCTTTGCTTCTTCAGCAAGGACTGAAGTTATAACTTCAGAATATCTTGGAAGATTGCTACCTCGACTAGTAGAGATCTTACCTGTGGCTCCTATGGCATCTGAGATGGCATCATACATGGTTATGCCTGACCTTGCCATCAAGAAGGTAGCTGGAATAGTTGATTATATTTATTCGAAATATAAACCTTTAACTTCTTTTCTGCTTTTCTGGTGTCTAAATTCCACCCAGTCCCCTAACTTACCCATTTTTTTTTTTAATCCTTTCTAATACTTTCTCCCTATCCCACCTCACTCTTTTCTTAGAGTTCAAGTCTCTGTGACATCTTCATGGTATGTCTAATAAGCCGTTTTCCAAAGGAGAGAATTCAGTTTCTACTGAACACTGAACTTCAAATCAGGACATTTGGGTTTGAATCGAGACACTTGCTACTTAGGAGACCTTGAACAAATTAATTTTTCTGTTTGTCAATTTCCTCGCCTGAAAAATCAAGATATTTTGCTTATAGGAGTCTTTAGAACAGGCCAGGTGCAGTGGCTCATGCCTGTAATCCCAGCACTTTGGGAAAGCCAAAATGGGTGGATCACCTGAGGTCAGGAGTTTAAGACCTGCCTGGCCAACATGGTGAAACCCCGTCTCTACTAAAAATACAAAATTAGCCAGGTGCGGTGGCTCATGCCTGTAATCCCAGCTACTCAGGAGGCTGAGACGGGAGAATCGTTTGAACCCAGGAGGTGGAGGCCACAGTAAGCTGAGATGGCGCCACTACACTCCAGCCTGGGCAAGACAGAGCAAGACTCCATCTCAAAAAAAAAAAGAAGTCTTGAGAACAAGAGAACTAGCATATATGAAAATACCTTGCATAGTTCCTGATATATAGTAGATGCTCAATAAAGGTTAATTTATTTGCATTTTTGATAGAAATTGTAGGAGAAAAGATTATCATCATTTTTCTTTCCCTGGATGATTAGCATCCAGTGTAATGCATTATCTAAGTATGAGTTGTTTTGTGATACAGTGTGGGCAGCTGATGAGGGAAAATGACAATGTGAAGCCTCACAGAAAAGCCTGAAAGACAGCTGGGCTTAGGAAAACACTTGAGGAAGAGAAAGAAAATCGTTGTGTTCTTGGATTTTGGTTTTGCCTTCTCTCTGTAAAAATGTAAAAATTTATCATTGTTGTCTTACAGGGTATTAAATATAGGATATGTAGGTCAGATAGTTTAAAACATGGAAAGATCACAATTGTTGTTATTTAAAGTTATATAGGCAGCTGGAATCTTCAACTCAGTATATAAACATTATAAACATTCAGTTTTGCCAAAAGTTTCCTTTAGAAATTTTATTCCAAAAGAAATGAGTAGTATGCTGATAGAAAAATGAATCTAGCAAAACCAGTACGTAATTTTTATACTAATAATAAAAACTACCAAAAAATATATCTTTAGTGACTTCTCTTCACTGTTACCTTAACCACAGGTCAAGTTAAATGAAGACAAAACATTTGGCTTCCATTTAAGTGGCAGAAAGACTCTGTAGCATGAATACTAGGCACACCTTCATTCTTGGTTTTGACTTTCAGAATCATACGCTAGTTGACTACAAACAGCTTTCTGAGCAAACCATGTCATTTGAACTACAATGCTTTCTTCATACTTACTAACTTGTAAAGATTAAGTTAAGGTTTTGGGGTACTGTACTGCAAAAGTAAAATTTTCCAGATGATATTAAGTGCCTCTAGGTAGTTTAACACCAGGAATCATGAGCTTTGAGAGGATCTGGAGAAGCGTCATTTTCTGTCTCTCATAACATTATTCCAAAACACTGTCAACTCTCCCAGAAAAATGAGGACATTTCTTTTGTTATGCACCCCAAGAGAAAGAGATTCTAAACCACTCTTTTCAAATAAATAATGAGAATCATATTATATGCCAGTTATTAAAATCTGCCTTTACTGCTTTATTTTGTCTCAGTCTCACACCTTTTTTTTCAACTATTAATATCGTCATGGGCCCTTAATGTGCAGCAAGAAAAAGATGAGAATTTCTGCCTCTGAAGAGCAGTGTCGGGCGGCGCATGCTCTACGGAGTCAGGTGTGAAGATCGTAGGCATTTAAGAAACCAATAGATCAGAAAGTCCCATGGAAGGATGGTGATATTTTAACTGTTCTTTGGAGATACTATTTTATTAAAAAGAAAAGGAAAAGCAGGTTTTGGCAAAGGGCATTTTAGGCAGAGAGAATAGCATAGGTACCAAAATGACTAGAGAACTTATGTGGTTAGTGCTTAGGATTTGTGGAGGCAACAGCTTGGGTGTATGACTCTATAGGAGGACTCGTGGGTTATTTTAACGAAGCTCAGTTTAACAAAGAGAGTGTGAGTATCCGCTCTGTGACAGGGCCTGTCAGAGGGTGACAGGTCTCTCAAAGTTTATAACTCAAAAAGTAGAGGGGTGCAGGAGTTGTTCAGAAACATGTAAAAGGATAGTTCAGTACAGTATGGCGAATGCAGGGTAGGAGGAGGCACAGAGGAGAGAGATTTAGTTCAGGCTTTGTTAGTGACACTTGAAGGACAAGGAGAAGTTAGCCAGGTAAATAAGACAGCAGAGAAAATTGTATGAAGGTAATTTGAAGTGTTTTGGTCATTTGTGGGATAGGTATCAAGAATGACTGGTGTGATACCAGCTGCAGAGATGGTAGGCCTGGTCACTGAGGCCTATTGGTCTCTGATAAATAGGAATTAATGGGTTTTAAACTACAAACAGCTTTCTAAGCAAACCCTGTAATTTGAACTACAATGCTTTCATACTTATTAACTTGTAGGGATTAAGTTAAGGATTTGGGGGACTATACTGCAAAAGTAAAATTTTCCAGTTGAGTGGTACATTTAGTTCTGTATATTCTGTGCTTAAAATAATTTTTATGTAATGTGAGAATGGGCATGGATGTAAGGTCTGAAGTAAGGGAGGACAATTAGAAAGCCAATGAAGTAATACATGCAAGTGCAATCTAATAGCTCTAAAAAGGGCAGTGGTGACAGCAATGGAGAAGGGACTCGAGAAAAACATTTCTGAGCTAAATGTGACAGGACTTGATATGGCTAGCTTTTAGTGGGAAAGGGAAGTAGTGATGGAGAAGAAAATGTCTATAATGATACTTAGCATGGCTTTTGACTTTGATGAGTGAGTATATGGGTGATATCACCAGCCCAAAGAGGAAATATATGGAGAAAAAGAACTCTGGGCCCAGGAAGTATTAGATGTAGCTCATTATAAAATGAGCGTTGATGTTATTTCATCTTGTTCTCTTCCTTTTGGAGAGAGAACGTGTGGCATCCTGTTGCAGTGTAACTCTTGGCGCGCTCTGTATTCACTGTGACAAGCCTGAAGTATATGCAGTAGCACCCTGACTGCCTGCATTGTGATCAACATGTGGTGTGGAGAGAATCTGTACTTAAGAATCCATTCTGTGTTAAGGCTATCTGGATGTTATTGTCAGCCATATTTTTAAATTAAACTTTTTATTCTGAGATATTTCTAGATTCACAAGTAGTTTTGGGAAATAATACAGAGTGATCCCAGGCCCTCTTTACCCAGTTCTCCCAATGTAATATCTTGTAAAACGGTAGTACATTATCACAACCAGGATACTGACGTTGATACAGTGAAGAGCATAAGATTTCCATCACAAGAATCCCTCATGCTGTCCTTTTATAGCCACATCTACTTTCCTCTCTCCCCTTTCTCCCTGAGCCCTAGAAACCACTAATCTGTTCTCCATTTCTGTAATTTAGAATAACATAAGAACGTTATGTAAAGGGAGTCATAAAGTATGTAACCTTTTGGGATTGGCTTTTTTCACTCAGCATACTTCCCTGTAAATTCATCCAGTTGTTATATGTATCAGTGGTTCTTTTCTTTTTATTGCTCTTAGTATTCATGATATGGATACCAGTTTGTTTAAACATTCACCTGTTGAAGGGCATCTGGGTTGTTTCCAGTTTTCAGCTATTACAGATAAAGCTATTAACATTTGTGTACAGATCTTTGTTTGAACATTAGTTTTCGTTCCTCTGGGATAAATGATAAATAGTGCAAGTGCTGCTTTACGTGGCAGTTGCATATTTTGTTTTATAAGAAGTTGCTGAACTGTTTCCGAAGTGGCTGTATGGTTTTATATTCCCAACAGCAGTGTGTGAGTGATCAAGTGCCTCTCCTTTTTCACTAACGTTTGCTATCACTTTTTTTTTAATTTTAGACATTCTGATGAGCATGTAGAGACATGTTATTGTGGTTTGGATTTGCATTTACCTAATATCTAATGATATTAAACATCTCTTCATGTGCTTATTGTATAAAGCTGGTGTTAATGCTTCTGTAAATGGTAAAATTCTCCAGTGGAATCATCTGGGCCTGGAGGGGGTTATTTTTTTTTTCCCTAAGAGTTTTTTAAATACATACTCAATTTCTTCAATGGTTATAGGACTATTCAGGTTGTCTGTTTCATTTAGTTGAGTTCAGTGGTTTGCAGTTTTTGAGGAATTGTTTTTCTTCTAGCTTGTTGAATTTATGACCATAAAATTTTTATAGCATTCATTTATCCTTTTAATAGCAGTAGGATCTGTAGTGATATCCCTTACTTCATTCCTAATATTGGTAATTTGTGTATTTTCTTTTATCTTTGTCATTGCTAGTTTAGCAACAAATCAGCTTTTTTTCATTGATTTTTCTCTATTATTTTTCTGTGTTCAACTTTATTGATTCTGCTTTTTTATTATTTCCTTTCTTCTGCTTGCTTTTTTTACTGCTTTTTCTGGTTTTTTAAAGGGAGGACTTCAGATGATTGGTTTGGGACCTTTAGCTTTTTTCTAGTATAAGCATTTAGTGTTATAAATTTTCCTAAGCCCTGCTTAGCTGCATCCTATATATTTTCATATGTTGTGTTTTCATTTGTGTTACATTATTATTTATTTCTTCCTGTATTTTTTTCACAATTTTTGGGGATTTCAGATTTTGTTTGACTCACGAGCTGTTTAGATGTATGTTGTTCAATTTCTAAGTGTTTGGAATTTTTTTTTGTCATCCTCCTGAAATGTGTTGCTAGTTTGATTCCATTACTGTTAGAGAACATACTCAGTATAATACTGTTATACTCAGTATATATCCATATAATTTCAGTTATTTTAAGTTTGTTGAGGTTTGTTTTATGGCCCAGGATTTGATCTATCTTGGTGAATGTTCTATAGGAACCAGGAAAAAAAAAAGGTGCGTGTATTGTGCTGTTCTAGGTGGAGTTTTCTGTATATGTCATTTAGATCCTATTGGTGGGCCATTTTGTTCTTTTATATCCTTGCCAGTTTTCTCTCTAGGAGTTCTACCAGTTGCTGAAAGTAGGATGGTGAAATCCTCAACTATAATTGTGCATTTGTCTGTTTCTCTTTTCAGCTTGATTAAGTTGACTTCATGTATTTTTCAGCTCTGCTGTTTTGGTGCTGTTTGGTGTTTTGGCAGATTGATCTTTCTGTCCTTATGCATTGTCCCTGTTTTCACTAGTAACTTTCTTTGCTCTGACATATACTTGGACTAATATTAATGTAGCCAGTTTTGCTTTTTTCTTTAATAATTGCCTGGTTTATCTTTTATCATCCTTTCACTCTCAACCTAGCTATGTCATCATATTTAAAGTGGTTTTTGTTGTTGTTGTTGTTGTTGTTGTTTTTGTGGAGAGCATATTGTTTTTTCAATCTACCTTGCCAATCTCATGATTTTATTTATTTTTTTTAATTTTTATTTTTTTATTTTTTTATTTTTTATTTTTATTATACTTTAAGTTCTAGGGTACATGTGCATAACGTGCAGGTTTGTTATATATGTATACATGTGCCATGTTGGTGTGCTGCACCCATCAACTCGTCAGCACCCATCAATTCATCATTTATATCAGGTATAACTCCCCAGTGCAATCCCTCCCCCCTCCCCCGTCCCCATGATAGGCCCCAGTGTGTGATGTTCCCCTTCCCGAGTCTAAGTGATCTCATTGTTCAGTTCCCACCTATGAGTGAGAACATGCGGTGTTTGATTTTCTCTTCTTGTGATAGTTTGCTAAGAATGATGGTTTCCAGCTGCATCCATGTCCCTACAAAGGACGCAAACTCATCCTTTTTTATGGCTGCATAATATTCCATGGTGTATATGTGCCACATTTTCTTAATCCAGTCTGTCACAGATGGACATTTGGGTTGATTCCAAGACTTTGCTATTGTGAATAGTGCCGCAATAAACATACGTGTGCATGTGTCTTTGTAGTAGGATAATTTATAATCCTTTGGGTATATACCCAGTAGTGGGATGGCTGGGTCATATGGTACATCTAGTTCTAGATCCTTGAGGAATTGCCATACTGTTTTCCATAATGGTTGAACTAGTTTACAATCCCACCAACAGTGTAAAAGTGTTCCTACTTCTCCACATCCTCTCCAACACCTGTTGTTTCCTGATTTTTTAATGATTGCTATTCTAACTGGTGTGAAATGGTATCTCATTGTGGTTTTGATTTGCATTTCTCTGATGGCGAGTGATGCTGAGCATTTTTTCATGTGTCTGTTGGCTGTATGAATGTCTTCTTTTGAGAAATGTCTGTTCATATCCTTTCCCCACTTTTGGATGGGGTTGTTTGTTTTTTTCTTGTATATTTGTTTGAGTTCTTTGTAGATTCTGGAAATTAGCCCTTTGTCAGATGAGTAGATTGCAAAAATTTTCTCCCATTCTGTAGGTTGCCTGTTCACTCTGATGGTAGTTTCTTTTGCTGTGCAGAAGCTCTTTAGTTTAATGAGATCCCATTTGTCAATTTTGGCTTTTGCTGCCGTTGCTTTTGGTGTTTTAGACATGAAGTCCTTGCCCATGCCTATGTCCTGAATGGTACTAGCTAGATTTTCTTCTAGGGTTTTTATGGTAATAGGTCTAACATTTAAGTGTCTAATCCATCTTGAATTAATCTTCGTATAAGGAGTAAGGAAAGGATCCAGTTTCAGCTTTCTACTTACGGCTAGCCAATTTTCCCAGCACCATTTATTAAATAGGGAATCCTTTCCCCATTTCTTGTTTCTCTCAGGTTTGTCAAAGATCAGATGGCTGTAGATGTGTGGTATTATTTCTGAGGACTCTGTTCTGTTCCATTGGTCTATATCTCTGTTTTGGTATCAGTAGCATGCTGTTTTGGTTACTGTAGCCTTGTAGTATAGTTTGAAGTCAGGTAGCGTGATGCCTCCAGCTTTGTCCTTTTGATTTAGGATTGTCTTGGCAATGCGGGCTCTTTTTTGGTTCCATATGAACTTTAAAGCCGTTTTTTCCAATTCGGTGAAGAAACTCATTGGTAGCTTGATGGGGATGGCATTGAATCTATAAATAACCTTGGGCAGTATGGCCATTTTCACGATATTGATTCTTCCTATCCATGAGCATGGTATGTTCTTCCATTTGTTTGTGTCCTCTTTGATTTCACTGAGCAGTGGTTTGTAGTTCTCCTTGAAGAGGTCCTTTACATCCCTTGTAAGTTGGATTCCTAGGTATTTTATTCTCTTTGAAGCAATTGTGAATGGAAGTTCATTCCTGATTTGGCTCTCTGCTTGTCTGGTACTGGTGTATAAGAATGCTTGTGATTTTTGCACATTAATTTTGTATCCTGAGACTTTGCTGAAGTTGCTTATCAGCTTAAACAGATTTTGGGCTGAGACGATAGGGTTTTCTAAGTATACAATCATGTCATCTGCAAACACGGATAATTTGACTTCTTCTTTTCCTAACTAAATACCCTTGATTTCTTTCTCTTGCCTGATTGCCCTAGCCAGAACTTCCAACACTATGTTGAATAGGAGTGGTGAGAGAGGGCATCCCTGTCTTGTGCCAGTTTTCAAAGGGAATTTTTCCAGTTTTTGCCCATTCAGTATGATACTGGCTGTGGGTTTGTCATACATAGCTCTTATTATTTTGAGGTACGTTCCATCAATACTGAATTTATTGAGCGTTTTTAGCATGAAGGGCTGTTGAATTTTGTCAAAAGCCTTTTCTGCATCTATTGAAATAATCATGTGGTTCTTGTCTTTGGTTCTGTTTATATGCTGGATTACGTTTATTGATTTGCGAATGTTGAACCAGCCTTGCATCCCAGGGATGAAGCCCACTTGATCATGGTGGATAAGCTTTTTGATGTGCTGCTGAATCCGGTTTGCCAGTATTTTATTGAGGATTTTTGCATCGATGTTCATCAGGGATATTGGTCTAAAATTCTCTTTTTTTGTTGTGTCTCTGCCAGGCTTTGGTATCAGGATGATGTTGGCCTCATAAAATGAGTTAGGGAGGATTTCCTCTTTTTCTATTGATTGGAATAGTTTCAGAAGGAATGGTACCAGCTCCTCCTTGTACCTCTGGTAGAATTCAGCTGTGAATCCATCTGGTCCTGGGCTTTTTTTAGTGGGTAGGCTATTAATTGTTGCCTCAATTTCAGAGCCTGCTATTGGTCTATTCAGGGATTCAACTTCTTCCTGGTTTAGTCTTGGGAGAGTGTAAGTGTCCAGGAAATTATCCATTTCTTCTAGATTTTCTAGTTGATTTGCGTAGAGGTGTTTATAGTATTCTCTGATGGTAGTTTGTATTTCTGTGGGGTCAGTGGTGATATCCCCTTTATCATTTTTTATTGTGTCTATTTGATTCCTCTCTCTTTTCTTCTTTATTAGTCTTGCTAGCGGTCTGTCAATTTTGTTGATCTTTTCAAAAAACCAACTCCTGGATTCATTGATTTTTTTGGAGAGTTTTTTGTGTCTCTATCTCCTTCAGTTCTGCTCTGATCTTAGTTATTTCTTGCCTTCTGCTAGCTTTTGAATGTGTTTGCTCTTGCCTCTCTAGTTCTTTTAATTGTGATGTTAGAGTGTCAATTTTAGATCTTTCCTGCTTTCTCTTGTGGGCATTTAGTGCTATAAATTTCCCTCTACACACTGCTTTAAATGTGTCCCAGAGATTCTGGTATGTTGTATCTTTGTTCTCATTGGTTTCAAAGAACATCTTTATTTCTGCTTTCATTTCGTTATGTACCCAGTAGTCATTCAGGAGCAGGTTGTTCAGTTTCCATGTAGTTGAGCGGTTTTGATTGAGTTTCTTAGTCCTGAGTTCTAGTTTGATTGCACTGTGGTCAGAGAGACAGTTTGTTATAATTTCTGTTCTTTTACATTTGCTGAGGAGTGCTTTACTTCCAATTATGTGGTCAATTTTGGAATAAGTGCGATGTGGTGCTGAGAAGAATGTATATTCTGTTGACTTGGGGTGGAGAGTTCTATAGATGTCTATTAGGTCCGCTTGGTGCAGAGATGAGTTCAATTCCTGGATATCCTTGTTAACTTTCTGTCTCGTTGACCTGTCTAATGTTGACAGTGGAGTGTTGAAGTCTCCCATTATTATTGTATGGGAGTCTAAGTCTCTTTGTAAGTCTCTAAGGACTTGCTTTATGAATCTGGGTGCTCCTGTATTGGGTGCATATATATTTAGGATAGTTAGCTCTTCCTGTTGAATTGATCCCTTTACCATTATGTAATGGCCTTCTTTGTCTCTTTTGATCTTTGATGGTTTAAAGTCTGTTTTATCAGAGACTAGGATTGCAACCCCTGCTTTTTTTTGTTCTCCATTTGCTTGGTAGATCTTCCTCCATCCCTTTATTTTGAGCCTATATATGTCTCTGCATGTGAGATGGGTCTCCTGAATACAGCAGACTGATGGGTCTTGACTCTTTATCCAGTTTGCCAGTCTGTGTCTTTTAATTGGAGCATTTAGTCCATTAACATTTAAGGTTAATATTGTTATGTGTGAACTTGATCCTGCCATTATGATATTAACTGGTTATTTTGCTCATTAGTTGATGCAGTTTCTTCCTAGCCTCGATGGTCTTTACATTTTGGCATATTTTTGCAATGGCTGGTACCGGTTGTTCCTTTCCATGTTTAGGGCTTCCTTCAGGGTCTCTTGTAAGGCAGGCCTGGTGGTGACAAAATCTCTAAGCATTTGCTTATCTGTAAAGAATTTTATTTCTCCTTCACTTATGAAACTTAGTTTGGCTGGATATGAAATTCTGGTTTTAAAATTCTTTTCTTTAAGGACGTTGAATATTGGCCCCCACTCTCTTCTGGCTTGTAGAGTTTCTGCCGAGAGATCTGCTGTCAGTCTGATGGGCTTCCCTTTGTGGGTAACTCGACCTTTCTCTCTGGCTGCCCTTAAGATTTTTTCCTTCATTTCAACTTTGGTGAATCTGGCAATTATGTGTCTTGGAGTTGCTCTTCTGGAGGAGTATCTTTGTGGCGTTCTCTGTATTTCCTGAATTTGAATGTTGGCCTGCCCTGCTAGGTTGGGGAAGTTCTCCTGGATGATATCCTGCAGAGTGTTTTCCAACTTGGTTCCATTTTCCCCCTCACTTTCAGGCACCCCAATCAGACGTAGATTTGGTCTTTTGACATAATCCCATACTTCTTGCAGGCTTTGTTCATTTCTTTTTCTTCTTTTTTCTTTTGGTTTCTCTTCTCGCTTCATTTCATTCATTTGATCCTCAATCGCTGATACTCTTTCTTCCAGTTGATCCAGTCGGTTACTGAAGCTTGTGCATTTGTCACGTATTTCTCGTGTCATGGTTTTCATCTCTGTCATTTCGTTTATGACCTTCTCTGCATTAATTAGTCTAGCTGTTAATTCTTCCACTCTTTTTTCAAGATTTTTAGTTTCTTTGCGCTGGGTACGTAATTCCTCCTTTAGCTCTGAGAGGTTTGATGGACTGAAGCCTTCTTCTCTCATCTCGTCAAAGTCATTCTCTGACCAACTTTGATCCGTTGCTGGCGATGGGCTGTGCTCCTTTGCAGGGGGAGATGCGCTCTTATTTTTTGAATTTCCAGCTTTTCTGCCCTGCTTTTTCCCCATCTTTGTGGTTTTATCTGTCTCTGGTCTTTGATGATGGTGACGTACTGATGGGGTTTTGATATAGGTGTCCTTCCTGTTTGATAGTTTTCCTTCTGACTGTCAGGACCCTCAGCTATAGGTCTGTTGGAGATTGCTTGAGGTCCACTCCAGACCCTGTTTGCCTGGGTATCAGCAGCAGAGGTTGCAGAAGATAGAATATTGCTGAACAGCGAGTGCACCTGTCTGATTCTTGCTTTGGAAGCTTCCTCTCAGGGGTGTACTCCACCCTGTGAGGTGTGGGGTGTCAGACTGCCCCTAGTGGGGGATGTCTCCCAGTTAGGCTACTCAGGGGTCAGTGACCCACTTGAGCAGGCAGACTGCCCCTTCTCAGATCTCAACCTCCGTGTTGGGAGATCCACTGCTCTCTTCAAAGCTGTCAGACAGAGTCGTTCGCATCTGCACAGGCCTCTGCTGCTTCCCCTGTTATTTTTTAGCTGTACCCTGTCCCCAGAGGCGGAGTCTACAGAGACAGGCAGGTTTCCTTGAGCTGCTGTGAGCTCCACCCAGTTGGAGCTTCCCAGCGGCTTTATTTACCTACTTAAGCCTCAGCAATGGCGGGCGCCCCTCCCCCAGCCTCGCTGCTGCCTTGCGGTTAGATTGCCGCAGACTGCTGTGTTAGCAAGGAGGGAGGCTCCGTGGGCGTGGGACCCTCCCGGCCAGGTATGGGATATATTCTCCTGGTGTGCCGGTGTGCTTACAGTGCTGTATTGGGGTGGGAGTTACCCGATTTTCCAGGTGTTGTGTGTCTCAGTTCCTCTGGCTAGGAAAAGGGACTCCCTTGCCCCTTGCGCTTCCCAAGCGAGGCGATGCCTCGCCCTGCTTCAGCTCTCGCTGGTCAGGCTGCAGCAGCTGACCAGCACCGATTGTCCGGCACTCCCGAGTGAGATGACCCCAGTACCTCAGTTGAAAATGCAGAAATCACCGGTCTTCTGTGTTGCTCGCGCTGGGAGATGGAGACTGGAGCTGTTCCTAATCGGCCATCTTGCTCCGCCCGGCTCTCTCATGATTTTAAATGGTATATTTAGGCCATTATATTGAAGGTAATTATTTATATTTTTTATTTAACTTTTATCTTTTTATCTCCTATTTCTAGTTCCACTGTTTCTCTTATTTAGACATTTTTTTAGAATTCTGTATTTGTTTATGTATTTGTTTTGTCTGTGTTTTTTAGTATATTGCTTTGTGTAGCTTCCTGGTGGTTGCTCTGGGTATTACATTGTACATAGTAACTTCTCACAGTCTACTGATAAACAGGTTTACTAGTTTGAATGACATATAGAAATTTTACTTACATTTAATCTTCTTTTCCTACTCCACTTTTAAGATATAATTGTCTTAGATATTTCCTCTACATACCTTAAGCAGCATATCAGATTGTGTTGCAGTTTTCCTTTAACCATGAAAGTGATTTATGAAACTCATGAGAAATAAAATAGTTTTTATATTCACCCCTATTTTAACCTATTCTGATCTTCCTCTTTCCTTTCTGTAGTTCCAAGCCTTCTTCTGCTATCTTTTTTTCTCTTCCTTATGAACTTTCTCGCCACCAGTCTTTTAGGTTAAGTCTGCTGGTAACAGGTGCTGTTAGTTTTCCTTTGTCTGAGAATGTCATATCTCCCTTCCCTTTCTGAAGGATATTTTCACTGAGTATAGAATTCTGGGTTGACAGTTCCTTTCTTTCAGCACTTGAAAGATATGCCACTTTCTTCTGACCTCCATGGTTTCTGATGTTTCTCTCTGTTGTTCACATTTCGTAAATGATACTGGTTCTTGATTCTGTCTTTTGTCTTTTCCACTGTAGTATTGAGCCCATTTGGCAAGTTTTGTATTTCAGCTATTTTCCATTCCAAAATTTGTATTTTGCTCTTTATATCCTTTTTTTTTTTTTTTGCTGAGACTCAATTTTTTGTTTGTTTCAAGCATGTTTGTAATTGTTGAAACTTTTTTTGATGACTTTGTTAAAATTCTTGTCAGGTAATTCTAACATCTGATTCATCTCAGTCTTATTCAGGCTGTAATTTTCCTGGTTCTTGGTATAGGTGATTTTTTTTATTGTATCGTTGTATCTTGGACATTTTGAGTATTGTGTTTTGAGACTCTGCATCTGATTTAAATCTTCCATTTCAGTATACCTCCTCTGACACCATGGCAGCCAAGTAGGGGTGGAAAGCTAGGTTCCATATTTGGTCTCTGCTGATAGCCTGGGAGGGAAGTGCTTTACTACCGCTCCCAGCTGGCGTCCCCTGACACCATGAAGGGAGACCCTGGTATCATTGGGCGGAAAATGAAAGCTCTGGCTCCTCACTCGTGCTTCTGTGACACCACCCTAGCAGGAATCAGTGGTCGTGTCTCATTACAGCCAGGCGAGAGTAGAAGTCGAGCATCCTCATTCATCCTTTGGTGACTGAGGCAGGGACGGGGCCACAGATTGTTCCTTGGTGTTTGGCAAGAGTAGAGTGGTTATTGTCTCACATTTTTCTGCCTTTTAAGGCTATACCTTTCCTGGTTCTGTGGCTAAAGGGAAAAGGCTCTTCTTGGGATTTTTTTTCTTTAGTTTTTTTTTTTTTTTGTCTGTGACTTTTGGCATTTCCGACAGCTTGGGATATGTTAAGAACCTAGCCTGTAGTATCTTAAGCAAAAAGGAAAGCTAAGCTTTCACTGCATGCCGTTCCTTAGGCCTTGCAGTCCCTAGCCTGCCTATCTTCTCTGTACCTTTCAGAGTTTTACGTTTATTTTATGTGTAATATCCAGAGTTTTAGCTGCACTTGGTGGAAGAAGCAGCTGTGCATCTATTCCTGAATTGAGTTTTTAAATGTATTTATTACTTTATTTAGCTAGAATGTACTAACAGTTTTTAAAAATTATGTTAGGAAAATCTTGCGGAAACAGTATTTGAGTATCACAAAAAAGTAAAAACCAGCACAACCTATTTACATCGGCTCTAATGGCCAGTTTTTAAGGGATTTTCTAGAGTGGTAGAAATAAAATTGTGCCTTAAATATTTTATTTGTGGCATATTTGTATTTTAATCACCACCTTACTTTGATGAAATTAATGAAATATTGTACTGTCTTGGCTATAGAAACCTGGCACAGTTGAGTTATAGCACAATCAGTTTTTGCTGTTCTAATGTGCTTTTTTTTTCTCTTTCCTCCAGGGCTGGTGGACTAGGCCTCAATTTTGTCGGTGCCAATGTTGTTGTATTATTTGATCCTACTTGGAATCCAGCCAATGATCTTCAAGCCATTGACAGGTATGATACCGACAGAATTTAAAGTGATCTGCAAACGCTTAATCTAAAAATACTCTTGAACTTTTAAGGTTGCTTATACTATGACTATGATTAGAAGAAAGGGGAAAACTTGTAAAAACGTGTATTTAAGATAATCCTGACCTTCTCAAGCCAAATAACAGTCCAAAAATAGCCATTTATTTTTCATCCATCTCAGAGTCCTGTTAATATGACAGAAATGACTTAAAAAGAAAGAATAAATTCCTAATACTGCAGGAAAATAGGATAGTTCTATACTAGTAGATCAGAAGTTTTAAGAAACTCCTGGAAGATAAAAAGCAAGTAGAATCTGTGATCAGGATATCAGCAGAGAAATAGTACAAAGTCTGCAGGAAAGAATACAGAAATTTTAAGCATGGGGTTGCAACTACAGTATGTGGGAGTAGACAGAGTGCATCCTTCTGGAAAATTGATAATGTCCTGACTCTAATACAAATTCCCCTCCCACACCCTACTTTATAGAGAGTTTGGCTGTAACAGGTACTCTTTGATTAAAGCTGAAAGAATAATTTTACACATTTCATGAATAAATGGGGAATCTGACTGTAGAAAGCTTCCTAGAATGGGTGTTGGAACCAGATCATAAAGCCAGAGCAAAGCCTGTAGTACTTCCAGATCTCCCTAGGACATGAAAAGGGGAAATACACGTGTTACCTGCGTGGAAACACAGATCGGCTTTCCAGTGATTCACCTAGTCATCATTTTAATTATGAATGGGAAATGAAGAATTATGAAACATTTTAATAAAGCTAGCCTAGCAAGAAAGCAAAGGACAAAGGTGAAAACAGACGTTGAAGGGAATAAAATAAGAATAGGATGCCAAGGAAAAAAGTACATAAAAAAACAAATTAGTTCTTAGAAGTTAAAACTCTTGCCAAAATAAAGTAACTCAGTAGAAGGTCTGAAAAAAATGGAGAGGGCTAAAGTTAGCAATTGATATGGAAGATAAAGGAATGAATATTTTTAAACATAAAGTCAAGTAACAAATAGATGTGAAATACGAGTAAAGAGAAATTGAAGAAAAATCCCAGAAATCATCATCTGTCTATTCCAGAAATAATGAACAGACAGGCTGGAGGACAGGGGAGATAATTGATGACATGATTGGAGAAAATTGTTATTAATTGTGAAGGGGCATTTAGTATGAAGTAGGAATAATGGCTGAGAGAGAGAAAACATACATGTTAGTAATATTTCTAAGTTTCAAAGATAGAAGGGCTAAAAGGTTCCAGAGTGAGAAACAGGGAGAGAATGATTTATAAAAACTGCAATGAAAAGGAAAAGACACATTATCAACAAAGAAATGAGAATCAGACTCAATTCAGCAGATCAGACTTTGAAGAACATACATTTCATCAGCATTATAGGATTCTAGATGACAACAGAGTTGTCAAAATGAAAAAATTTGAATGGCTATATGTGAAAGAAAATTATTTTGACTTGTATTTACAATTTGTGGCTAAAAGTTTAAGTCTAAAAAATTACTGGGAGCGTGACTGAGAGGTTTCATGCAGTTATCAAGAAAGAATTCCCCAAAATGGCCAGGCGCGGTGGCTCAAGCCTGTAATCCCAGCACTTTGGGAGGCCAAGAGGGGTGGATCACGAGGTCAGGAGATCAAGACCATCCTGGCTAACACAGTGAAACCCCGTCTCTACTAAAAAAATACAAAAAAACTACCCTGGCAAGGTGGTGGGCGCCTGTAATCCCAGCTACTCGGGAGGCTGAGGCAGGAGAATGGCGTGAACCTGGGAGGCGGAGCTTGCAGTGAGCCGAGATCCGGCCATTGCACTCCAGACTGGGCGACAGAGCGAGACTCCGTCTCAAAAAAAAAAAGAATTCCCCCAAATATGAAGGGATGGTATGAAAAAATTAGTAGCATTCAAGAACTAAAATGTTATATAATTTTGATAAAATGTCAGAATACGAGTAGAGGAGGGGTAAAATTGGCTTAGAATTGTCCTCAGGAAAGGACCAGGATACCCTGGTCAGTTCTCAAATTGTATACCAAAAAATGTTTTTAAATGCTAGCAAAAAATTTAGGGGCAACAACTAAAAGAGTGAGTTACAATAATTATCTGGTACAATTTTCAAAAACACAAATACTCAAACTCCACCCTGCAGGCATTCTGATTATGTAGGTGTAGAATGGGACTCAACATCCTGTATTTTAAAAAACACCCAGGTTGTGGATCAAAGGACACTTACCAACCGAGAAAGAAAGCAGTCTGCTGAATGGGAGAAAATAATTGCAAATCACATATCTGATTAAGTATTAATATCTAAAATATAAAAAGAACTCCTAAAACTCAACAACAACAAAAAACACAACTCAGTCTAACAATGAATAGGGCATTTCTCCAAAAAAGGTATACAAGATATGTAAGTGGCCATTAAGCACATGAAAAGATGCTCAGCATCACTAATCATTAGGGAAATGCATATCAGAACTATAATGAGATACAACTTCACACACATTGGGATGACTGTTGTAAAAATAAAAGCAACAATGGAAAACAAGTCCTAGTTGAGGATATGGAGAAATTAGAACCCTTGTGCATTGTGGATGGAAATGTCAAGTGGCACAGCTGCTGTGGAAAACCGCATGGTGGTTCCTGGAAAACTTAAACATAAAATTACCACAGGATCCAGCAATTACACTTCTACTCTAGGTGTAAACCAAAAGGAATTGAAAGCAGAGACTTGAAGAGAGATTTGTACACGCATGGTCATAGCACCTATTTTCACAATAGCCAAAACATGGAAGCAACTCAGGTGTCCATTGATGGATGAATGGATAAACAAAATATGATATACACATAAAATGGAATACTATTCAGCCTTAAAAAGAAATGAAATTCTGATCATTGCTACAACATAGACAAACCTTGAAGACGTTATGCTACATGAAATAAGCCAGCTATGAAAGAACAAATATTGTATGATTCTACTTTTATGAATACCTGGAATAGTCAAATCCATAGAGATAGAAAGTGAAACAGTGCTTATTAGGAGATAAGGATAGGGAGGAATGGGGAAGTATTGTGTAATGGGTATGGAATTTCAGTTTAGGATAATAAAAAAGTTGTAGCAATGGATAGTGGCGATGGCTAGCTAGAAAACCAAATTTAATACCGTTGAACTGTATTCTTAAAAATAGCTAAAATGGTAAATCATGTGATGTGTGCTTTGCCACAATTAATTTTAAAAACTACCCAAGGTGATTATGATACAATCGGTTCTCAACTCCACTTTGAAAAAACACTGGATATTAGGTGTAAAGCTTGCACAAGAAATAAGATTACCAAGAAAATGTAATTATATTAGTACCTGATAGGAAATACATCGTTGTGTTGGGAAGATGGGGGAAACTCAGAAAGCATGACCAATGAAGTGTCAGAAGTAAATCCAAACATAAATATTAATATGTTGAGACTCTTTAGAAAGAAGGAAAAAGTGGGGCTGGCAGAAAGGAAAAATTAGACTCAGGTTTATGCTTATTATGAAACATGTATGTAAATAAAAAAGACACAGAAAGTTGAAAATAAGATTAAAAATTCAAAGCAGGGAGATGGTAACAATCCTGACTAACATGGTGAAACCACATCTCTACTAAAAATACAAAAAATTAGCCGGGCGTGGTGGCGGGCACCTGCAGTCCCAGCTACTCGGGAGGCTGAGGCAGGAGAATGGCATGAACCCGGGAGGCGGAGCTTGCAGCGATCAGAGATTGCGTCACTGCATTCTAGCCTGGGCGACAGAGGGAGACTCCGTCCCAAAAAGAATAATAAATAATAATAAATCAACGAGGCTAAATAAGTATATAAATTACTTAAATAAAAGTTATCTACCATAATTTAAAAACTGTATACAGACACATCTCATTTTATTGCGCTTCACTTTATTGGGCTTCGCAGATAATTGCCTTATTTACAAATGGAAGGTTTGTAGAGATCCTGAGTCAAGCAAGCCTTCCAGCACCATTTTTCCAATGGCATATGCTCACTTGTGTCTCTATGCCACTTGTGTCTCTGTGAGAATGTAAGTTTTTCGTTATCACATCTGTGATGGTGATCTGTGATTACTGATCTTTGAAGTTGCCATTGTATTTGTTTTGGAGTACCATGAACCATGCCCCCATAAGACAATGAACTTAATTGGTAGATGTTGTGTGTGTTCTGACTGCTCTGCTTACTGGCCATTCCCCTGTCTCATTCCCTCCCTTAGGTCTCCCTCGTCCCTGAGACACAGTATTTAAATTAGGCCAATTAATAACTCTGCAATGGCCTTTAAATGGTCGTGAAAGGAAGAGTTGCATGTCTGTCACTTTACATCGAAAGCTAAAAATGATTAAGTTTAGTGAGGAGGACATGCTGAAAGCCAAGATGAACCAAAAGCTAGGCTTCTTGTACCTAATAGTTGGCCAAGTTGTGAATGCAAAGGAAAAGTTCTTGAAGGAAATTAAAATTGCTACTCCAGTGAACACATGAATGACAAGAGCACCAAACAGCCTCATTGCTGATACAAAGAAAGTTATAGTGGTCTGGATCAAAGATCAAACCAACCATAGCATTCCATTAAACTACAACCTAATCCAGAGCAAGGCTCTAAAACACCTCAGTTCTTTGAAGGCTGAGAGACGCAAGGAAGTAGCAGAAGAAAAGTTTGAAGCTGCAGGGATTGGTTCATGCTGTTTAAGGAAAGCAGCCACCTCTATAACAAAAAAGTGCAAGGTGAAACAGCAAGTGCCAATGTAGCTACAGCAAATTAAGGTACCTACATTAAACAGACTTTCAGTGAGAACAAAACAATCTCATATTGGAAGAAGATGTCATTGAGGACTGTAGTCACTAAAGAAGAGAAGTCAATACCTGGCTTTAAAAGACAGGCTGACTCCTCCTGTTAGAGACTAATGCAGCTGGTGGCTTTAAATGGAAGCCGGTGCCCATGTATCATTCTGAAAATCTTAGGGGCTTTAAAAGTTACGCTAACTCGACTCTGCCTGGGCTTTATAAATGGAACAACAAAGCCTGGGTAACAGCATATCTCTTTACAGGATGGTTTACTGAATATTTTAATCCCACTGTTGAGACCTACTGCTCAGAAAAAACATGATTTCTTTCCAAATATTACTGCTTATTGACAGTGCCCCTAGTCACCCAAGTGTTCTGATGGAGATATACAAGGAGAGTAATGTTGTTTATACAATAGCACAACATCCATTCTGCAGCCCATGGATCAAGTTGTACTTCTGACTTGCAACTCTTATTAAGAAATACAATTTGTAAGGCTATAGCGGTCATATATAGTGATTCCTCTGATGGATCTGGTCAAAGTCTGTTGAAAACCTTCTGGAAAGGATTCACTATTCTAGATACCATTTAAGAATGTTTGTGATTCATGAGAAGAGGTCAAAATATCAAACAGGAGTTTGGAAGAAGTTGATTCCAACCCTCATGGATAATTTTGAGGAGTTCGACTTTAGTAGAGGAAGTAATTCCAGATGTGGTGGAAATAGAGAACTAGAATTAGAAACAAAGGCTGATGATGGGACTAAATTGTTGCAATCTCATGATAAAACTTTATAGACATCGGGCACAGTGGCTTATACCTGTAATCCCAACATTTTGGGAGGCCAAGGCAGGTGGATCACTTGAGGTCAGGAGATCAAGACCAGCCCGGCCAACATGGTCAAACCCCATCTCTACTAAAATTAGTCAGGTGTGGTGGTGTGCGCCTGTGGTCCCAGCTACTCAGGAGGCTGAGAATCGTTTGAACCCGGGAGGTAGAGGCTGCAGTGAGCCGAGATGTACTATACCCAGGCAGGATGTATACCCAGAAATGTCCTGAGAAGACTTTTAGCCTTCACCCTATGCTGTCCCCAAGGCTTAAGACACACCCTGCTAATTAATTAAGGTCTTCCATACCAATTTGCAAAGACTGGGACGATTGGCTGTCTTTCCAAATGGTAGTTTTCATGAAAAGACCACAAGACATTAAAAAAAAAAAAAAAAAAAAAATGGAAAGGAAGGGAAAGGAAAGGAAGAAAATACGGCTTATTCAGAGTAACAAAATAAATCTCCAGAAACTAACTGTCCCTGAAGCAAAACAGGCATTGGAGCTACTAGACAAAGACTTTACAATAAGTGTCTTAAATACTTCAAGAGTGAAAGTAAAACACAGAGAAAGAACTAGTGAGGAAAAGTATATATGAGCAAGATGAGAATATCAACAAAGAGATAGAAATTTAAAAAAAGAGAGAGAGAAACAAACAAATTCTGGACATGAAATTCAATTTTGAAATTGAAAAATTCACTAGAGGGGTTCAGCAGCAGACCAAATAGGGAGAAAGAATCTGCAAACCTGAAGATAGGTTATTTGAAATTATTTAATTTGAGAAGCAAAACAAAAAGGGAAAGTGAACATATGGGACACTATCAAATGGACCAGTATGTACATTATGGAGGCTCAGAAGAAAGGGGAAAGGACAAAAGGGTAGATTAAGAAATAATGAAAAGCTCTCCAAATTTGAGGGAAAATGCGGATATACAAATACAAGAAAATCAACCGAGTCTAGATAGTATAAACCCAATGAGATCCACACTGTGGCACATTATAATCAAACTGTCCACAAAGACAGCATCTTGAAAGCAGCAAGAGAAAAGCAACATGTCATGTACAAGGAATTTCCATTAAGATTATCAGTGGATTTGTCAACAGCAACTTTGCAATCCAGAAGGCAGTGGGATGATATATTTAATGTATTGGGAAAACAAAACAAAACAAAAAAACTGTCAACTGAGCAACAGAGAAAAAGTGTTTACTGAGAATTTTATATTGGGCAAAACTGCCCTTCACAAATGAGGGTTGAGATATTTGCAGACAGACGAAAACTTGAGGGAGTTCATCACCAGTAGACCAGCCCTATAAGAAATCCTAGCCCTGGTGTGGTGGCTCACGCCTGTAATCCCAGCACTTTGGGAGGCCGAGATGGGTGGATCATGAGGTCAGGAGTTCAAGACCAGCCTGGTCAAGATGGTGAAACCCCGTGTCTACTAAAAATACAAAAATTAGCCAGGCATGGTGGCAGGTGCCTGTAATCCCAGCTACTTGGGAGGCTGAGGCAAAGAATTGCTTGAACCTGGAAGGCGGAGCGTGCAGTGAGCTGAGATTCTGCCACTGCACCCCACTCTAGCCTGGGCGACAGAGCGGGACTCAGTCTCAAAAAAAAAAAAAGAAAAAGAAAAAAGAAATCCTAAAGGGAGACCTTCAAGATGAAATGAAAGGACACTAGACAGTACCTCAAAGTCATACAAAAAGATAAAGATCTCTGGTTAAGGTAAGTACATTGACAAATATAAATACCCGTATTGTAATTTTGGCTTATAATTCTGCTTTTTCATTTTCTACAGAATTTAAAAGATACATGCATAAAATAATTATAAATCTATGTCAATAAGTACATGGATATCAATGTAAGATGAATAGATTTAAGGTTGTTATAACTTAGGATATTATGTATAATCCTTATGGTAACCACAACGAAAGCATCTAAAGTATATGTAAAAGGAAATGAGAAAGGAATAAAAATATGTCACTAAAAACATCAATTAAACACAAAGGAAGGCAATAATGGAGGAATTTAGGGGAAAAATAGTTATAGGACATACAGAAAACAAATAAAGTGGCAAAAGTGAGTTCTTCCCTATTCTTAATTATTTCAAATGTAAATGAAATGGATCAAATTCCCTAATTAAAAGATGTAGATTGGCAGAACAGATTTAAAAAACAGTGTCCATCTATATCTTATCCATAAGAGACTCACTTTAGATCCAAGAATATATACAGGTTGAAAATAAAAGCATGTAAAAAGATATTTCATGCAAATAGTAACCAAAAGAGAGCAGGGGTGGTTGTGTTAATATTAGACAGAATAGACTTCAAGTCAACAACTGTTAGAAGAGAAGAAAGGCATTATCTGATGGTAAAACGTGTATTCACCAAGGAGATTTAACAATTATATACATAAATTCAACAAACAATAGAGCCCCAAAGTGTACGAAGCAAACATTGACAGAATTGAAGGGAAAAACAGCTCTGCAATAATAGTGGGAGACTTCAATAGCTGACTTTCTTAATGGGTAAAACATTCAGACAGAAGATCAGTAAGTAATGAGAGGATTTGAACAACACTATAACAGAGATGTATAGAATTTTCCTTCCAACAATAGCAGAATACGTATTTTTCTCAAGTACACAATGAACACTCCAGGATAAATCATGTGCTAGGCCCCAAAACAAGTTTTTAAATACATTTTAAAAGATTGAAATCATTCTTTTTTTTCCAATGACCATACAGTGAAACTGGAAATCAACAGCAGAAGAAAAATTGAAAAATTCACAAATATGTGGAAGTTAAACAACACATGCTTAACAAAAGGGTTGAAGAATAATTCACAAGGGACGTTCGAAAATAGCTTGAAGTAAATGAAAACACACACCAAAACTTACAGGACGCAGCAAAAGTAATGCTAAGAGGGAAATGTATAGCTGTAAATGCTTACATTAGAAAAGAAGAAAGGTCTAAATCAACAATTAACTTTTCACCTTAAGGAACTAAGAAAAGGAAAACCCCCCAGAGCTAGCCAGAGGAAGGAAACAACAAATATTAGAACAGAGATGAGTAAGACAAAGAATAGAAAAGCAACAGAGGCAATCAGTGAAACCAAGAGTTGGTTCTTTGAAAAGATCAAGAAAATGGTGGATAAATATTTAGCTAGATTGACTAAGAGAAAAAAAAGAAGACTCAAATAATTAACATCAAAAAAAAGAGGAGACATTGCTACTGATTTTACAGAAATATAAAGGAGTATAAGAGAGTACTGTGAACATTTGCATACCAGCAAATTGAATAGTCTACATGAAATGGATGAATTGCTAGAAATATACATCTAGGAAGGATGTCATGAAGACGTAGAAAACCTGAATATACTTATAACTATTTAAGGAAATTGAATCAGTAATCAAAAACCTCTGAACAAAGTAAAGCCCAGGACCTTAAGACTTTACTGATGAATTCTACCAAGCATTTAAAGAGTCTGCACCAATCCAGCTGGGCACGGTGGCCCATGCCTGTAATCCCAACATTTTAGGAGGCTGAGGCGAGCGGATCACGAGTTCAGGAGTTCGAGACCATCCTGGCCAACACGGTGAAACCCTGTCTCTACTAAAAATACAAAAAGTAGCTGGGCATTGTGGCACATGCCTGTAATCCCAGCTACTCGGGAGACTGAGGCAGGAGAATAACTTGAACCAGGGAGTCAGAGGTTGCAGTGAGCCAAGATTGAGCCATTGCACTCCAGCCTGGCAACAGAGTGAGACTCCATCTCAGAAAAAAAAAAAAAAGAAGAAGAATTTGCACCAGTCCTTCTCAAACACTTCCAAAAAACTGAAGAGGAAGAAACACGTTCCAATTAATTCTCTAAAGCCAGCATTACTCCAATACCAAAATAAAAGACTGCAAGAAAGAAAACTACAGACCAATAATCCTTGTGAATGTTAATGCAAAAATACTCTGTAAAATGCTAGCAAACTGAATTCAGCAGCATATTGAAAGGATGATACACAAAGTAGGATTTATTCCTGGAATTCAAAAATAGTTCAACATCCTTCAAAAATCAGTGTAATACACCACAGTAACGAATGAAGGAATAAAGACACACAATCATTTCATTGATGTGGAAAAGTATTTGACAAAATTCAATATCTTTTTAAAGATGACAAAAACAACACATTAAAAATAAAAGGAAACAAGCCAGGCACGGTGGCTTGCACCTCTTGAGGTCAGGAGTTCAAGGCCCGCCTGACCAACATGATGAAACCCCATCTCTACAAAAAAATATAAAAATTAGCCAGGCATGGTGGTGCGCTCCTGTAGTCCCAGCTGCTTGCTTGGGTGGCCAAGGCACGAGAATCACTTAAGCCTGGAAAGTGGAGGTTGCAGTGAGCTGAGATTGCAACACTGCACTCCAGCCTGGGCAACGGAGTGACTCCGTCTCAATTAAAAAAAAAAAAGGGAAACTACTTCAATGTAAGGTCATTTATGAAAAACCCAGAGCTAACATCATCCTCAGTGGCGTCATGATTGAATTGTTTTTCCTCTAATATCAGCTACAAAGAAAGGATACCTGTTTTTGCTAGAAAAGGACAAAGATTGTATGATTTCATGTTGTACCTAGAGTCATCAAATTCACAGAGACAGAAAAGAGAATGGTAGTTGCTAGTAGCTGGGGGCCTGGGGAATGGTGAGTTACTGTTGAATGAGTACAGAGTTTCGGTTTGGAAAGTGTCTGTAGCTATATAGGTGTTACAGTTGCATTACAGTATGGATATACTTAATGCCACTTAACTGTACACTTAAAATTGCTTAAAATGATTTTTGTTATGTATATTTTGCCACGATAAGAGGAAATCAAGAGAGAAAAACTTGCTATTTAGAAGTAACAATGAAATTACTGTGGATCAATATTTAAATTCTGATGCTGAGTTCAATTTTTAAATTCATTTATTAAAAAAAGAAAGTAAAAGAATAATTTAGTTTTAAAATAATAATAATAAAGTAAAATAATAATCTAGTTTTCTACTAGAAAAGGAACAAAGTAAAGACAATAGAATTATTACATTATTAAGATAAAAACAAGAACATAATATAAATATTAACTAATTCATTGAAAAGAGTAAAATAGAGACACTTGAAAAGTCTAATCTGAGGGAAAAAGGCAAATACATAGAAACGCTTAAGAAGCAGAAAGGCCATCTAACCAATAACAATATTTATTTATAATAATACTTTGTGTACAATTTTATTCAAATACATTTGGAAAAATGAGGACAAAGGAATAATGGCTGCACTTACTGAGTGTTTATGATACGGTAGGAACTGTCATTCTTGGTGCTTTCCATGGATTATCTCATTTCATACTCAGAATATCCTTTGTGATGGGCGCTGTTATACCCATTTTACTTAGGAGAAAGCTGAGGCACAGTGCACTTAGGTAACTTGCTCCGGGTCACAACCAGTAAGTAGCAGGGTCAGGATCTGAATCCATGCGGTCTTACTGCAAAGCTAACACTTTTAATCAGCCTCTCCACAGACAGCTGTCAAGGAAATTGGTCAAAATGAAAACCACAGAAAAATCTCCCTCCGCCCCTTTTTTTGGTCTTATGACATTTGTTGTATTTTGTGCTTTTTCATTAGGTCATCGAGACATATTAATTATCCCAGTATTCTTCAAAGCACAGTGTACTGTGCTTTGGTATTCACTGAAAGTTAGTTCACAATAAAACTGAATAACTAGCATTCCTTTTCCTCTCCCTCTCCTTCCACTGACTCTGACAGCAGGAACTAAGAACAGAAATAAAGCTAATGATCTACCTATTGTATAACAGTTCCTCAACACTTGTCTCCACATGGTGAAAGACTCATCACTTACAAATCCTTGCTTTATGGATCAAGAAATGATGAAGCTTAGGCACACAGTAACACGTGTCTAAGATTTTTGTCTGTAAAGATTGAAGGATATGCATCCTAATGGAATCTCTCCCATTCACCAGACAACTGGCTTAAGCATACATCCGAAGAACATTTTCTTAGATCCATTTCTGATTTTCTTTAGAACCCAAATGCATTATAGGAGAGAAAGGGATGCTGAGCCCCTCTCCTCTGCCTCCAGGTTACAGAATGGAAGTGAGAATGCAGTACCTTACCCCTGGCGGTGCTGTGTCGCAGGAGCCACCATTTCCTGCTGGAGATGTAAGATTTGCACAATCCAGAGATGTCCTCTAGTAAAAGTCCTTTGTTGGGGGGGGTGGGTAAAGGAGGCAGAGAGAACATCAAATATAACATATGGCTGACCTTACAAGTTCAAAGATAAATTTCCCCTGAATTGTAATGTTTTCAAGCATATAGGCAGTATGGCCTTGCCCCGGTTCCCCTCAGCAACTGTAACAGGCATTGGGTGCTCATACAGAGCATCGTATAAAGCCTCCATATGAGAGAAGCTGTGGGGAATAGACCCACAGTTAAACCACTGTGATGAATCAGTTTAGAATTTTAATTAGCACTAATTAAAACCATCCATGGTCTGTATGGAAACACCTTGGATGCCAGTCAACTGAGTGATTCAGTCAGATCTACTGAATTGAAATCTCTATGGATGAGGACTGTAAACCAGCACTTCCATAGACTTTCCAGTTGATTAACTACTTTTTGCTAAGTTGTGGGTTTTTTTATTTTTAATAATTTTAATAAAGTATAATTGACATGCAATAAACTGTACATACTTAAGTATACAATTGATAAGTTTTGACTTACGTACCTGTGAAACCGTCACCACAATTAACATAATGAACATACCTATCGCCCCAGAATTTTCCTTCTGCCCCTTTGTGACCCACCCCCCCCATTCTTCCCCATCCCCTTATCCGCAAGCTACCACTAGTCTACTTTCTGGCTCTATGGATTAGTTGGCATTTTGGGGATTTTTATATAAATGAAAGCTTTGGGGAACAATCTGTAAGCTTAAAGCTGCTATAAGGAAAATCCTGAATTTAGGAAAAGTTTTTAAACAGTGGAAGGTGATGTTTATAACAGAAATGAAGTTGATATTTGTAGGTTTTCTATAATATTTTTCTCCTTAATAACATCTTTTTATATGAATTTGAATTTTTGAATTATTACTAAATAACATAGCACATTTAAACATAAAATGTTTATTTTTAAATTAAATAAAATTTTAATAATTTTCCATTTTTATGTTCCCAAGCTATCTCTTGAACCCAAAGTTGTTTCACTTGATTTTTGTTTGTATTTTTAATCTTTTTACAGAGCATACAGGATTGGACAGTGTAGAGATGTCAAAGTGCTTAGGCTGATATCCTTGGGAACTGTGGAGGAAATCATGTATTTACGACAGGTATACAAGCAGGTAAATATGTTTCCCTTCTGTTTCAGAGGTCAACATTTATGTTTTTAAAAACTAGGAAAAACTTGTGTAATATGAAAGTTTTAAATTTTACTGTATCATGTGGAATTTAATAAGGTCATAAAAAATACCCTTGAATACACTTCTGTGAAACAGATTAGTTCTTGGGTTAATTGAATTTTTGAGCTGAAAGTTTTCTAGAGTAGTGCCTCTTAAACTTTAGTGTACATGCAAATTACCTAGGGATCTTGTCAAAATACTGATTCTGATTTAGTAGGTCTGAGGTAGAGCCCATGATGTGGAATATTTAACTAGCTCCCAAGAGTCCTAGTAAAACTAATCAGCAGCCCACAGTTTGAGTAGCAAGGTCACAGCTCCCCAAACTACAGGCCAAGATATAATGGTTTACCACAAATGGGCTACAGGTGCACTGAGATGTTGGTCCCACAGCTTTCTGGACAGCAAGAGTACCTAAGCCTGTGTGTTAGTTCATTCTCATGCTACCATAAAGAACTGCCCAAGACTGGGTAATTTATAAAGGAAAGAGGTTTAATTGACTCACAGTTTGACATGGTGGGGGAGGCCTCAGGAAACTTACCATCATGGTGGAAGGGGAAACAGACATGCCCTTCTTCACATGATGGCAGGAAGGAGAAGTTCTGAGCAAAGAGGGAAAAGCCACTTATAAAACTTTCAGATCTCTTGAGAGCTCATTGTAATGGAAGCAGCAGCATGGGTATAACTGCCCCATGATTCACTTACCCACCAGATCCCTCCCACAGCACACGGGGATTATGGGAACTGTAATTCAAGATGAAATTTGGGTGGGGACACAGCAAAACCATATCAGCTAGCTTCCAGCCTTGAGTAACCTCTTCTTTTTACACCAGGTAGATATTCGTATGTTACCATTCTCTATAGGTGCCATCACGTGAAGATTAAGGAGCACTGCCTTAGAGGTACATACTGTTCATGATGAAACTAGGACCCCAGAGATGTGCCAGTAAATGAAATTATAGGTTCAGAACTTAAGTGTGCTAACTACTTTCCTGGTACTTCTAGTATTTGTCTAAAATTGCATTAACTCTTTAATATGCTTGGCATATCAATTACTACTTCATTTATGCCTCTAAACAAACAATATTTATTTAGTTTACAACTGGATACTTGAGACAGTCTGGAATAAGGTTCAAGTGTAATCGTAAATACTGCATTTGAATTGCTTCCTTTATGTTCAGTTGGCATCTATTTAAGAGCAAACATCTGCCACATGTGTTGGTAGTTAACCTAAGAATGATCCAATCCTAAATTTATGCTATTTTCTTCATTCTAAAAATAGAGTTGTACACAGCAGTTTTTGTTTTTCTTAAAGCTTTTAGCTCTATAATAAACAGTTCTTCTCTTTTTTTGTATAGCACAACTACTTGAAAAATATTTTTTTCTAACCTATTTAACCAACCTTGGGAAAAAGTGGGAAGTTACTCATCTTAGGAGCTGTTCTTTTGAGTACTTAGACTTCCCTCAAGTCAGAGTCTTTCCTCAATTATGTAGTCATTTTTTTCAGTCCATTACTGTGTACATTTCTTTTTTACCTATTCATCTGACTCATTTAATGAAATGACGTGTCTTGTTATAAAATATATGTTATACAGTAGTATATAATAAAAGAGGCTTCAGAAGAGGAGGTAATTTAAGAACTTTATATGACACAAATAAAGATAAAATGGCAATCGTGTAAGGAAAAGGCACTGACATGGTTTACAGATAGTTTGGAATTTAAACCAATGGAGCACACCTTCTAGCCTCCCAGGTTGGCCTTCAGTCTTTTGCGGAAAAAAAAAAAACCAAAAATTATGTTCTTAAAAAAAAAAAAGCCTGTAAAAATGTTAGAAAGCAAGAAGAGTTTTCTTGGTGGCCCCCAAATTGTAAGGAGTCCTAAAAGACAAGGAAGTTGGGATCAGATTGAAGGAAGAAGCCAACCTAAACTCAGTCAGAAGAAAACTACTGAAAAGGTAGGTGTAGCCTCTGGATATTCCAAGCTTAGAGTCAGCAGCTACTAAAAAAGAAGGAAGCCTTGGGGTATCACTGATGGTGTAACAAGACAGTTTAGCCCTTATAATCTTACCCCGTTTGGACCAAATTACAGCCAGCAGAGGTGTCTACTCTCAAGTGAGAACAATAAGTAGAAGTACTGGAAGCAAAGAAGCAAGACAGAGCTCCAAATATTTCTAATATTCAGAAGAAAGTCCCTCCTGTTGTCCAGAAGCCTAATTACTTGCACCCTCCATTATTTTTCAGATAAGCACTGCAGTAGACAGAGATAAGCATGTGAAGTATTTAAAAGCAGATGAATATCCCAGCCAGAAATAATTACCCAACAGTTTAGGAAAGTAAACACTTTGAAAAAGGCCGTATAGTGGGCTGAAAACTGGCCCTCAAAAATACCAATTTCTAATCCCTGGAAATTGTAAATGGTACTTTATATGGAAAAAGAATCTTTGCATGTGTGATTAAATTATGGGTCTTGAGATTCGGGCATTATCTTGGATTAACCACAAGTGTCCTTATAAGAAGGAGCTGGAGGACAGTTTGACACAGAAGAGGAGAAGACAATGTAACCACAGAGGCATTGATCGGAGTGGTGTGCCAGAAACTAAGGAATGCTGGTAGCCACCGCAAGCTGGAAGAGGCAAGAAATAGATTCTTTCCTAGAGCCTCCAGAAGGAGTGTGGTCCTGTCAACACTTTGATTTCAGTTCAGTGATACTGATTGCAGATTTCTGGCTCCCAAAACTGAGAGGCTCAAATGATCCTCCCACCTCAGCATCATGAGTAGCCGGCACTATAGGTGTGTGCCACCACACCGAGTTAATTTTTTATTTTTATATTTTGTAGAGACAGAGTTTCACTATGTTGCCCAGGCTGGTTGAAACTAAATTGTTAATTCAGAACTCTCCCACAAAGATAGATTCCAGCCCCCATGACTTCAGTGGTAAGTTCTATCAAACACTTCATATTGTTTTTGAAAACAGAGGAAGAGGGAACACTTCCAGCTTATTTCACAAAGACGGAAGAATCCTGATACCAAACTTGACAAAGACATTGCAAGAAGAGAAAATGACAGATAATATCTCTCATGAACATAAATATGAAAATCGTTTACCAAGCATCTGTTTTGAGTCAATTGTGTCCTTTCCCCTCAGAAGATAGTTTGAAGTCCTAACCCCTGGTACCTGTGAACGTGATCTTATTTGTAAGTAGGGTCTTTGCAGATGAGGTTAAGATGAGGTCACACTGGATGAGAGTGGGCTGTCATCCATTGACTGATACCTTATAAGAAGGGGGAAATTTGTATACAGACAGCCACAGAGGAAGAACACCATGTGACAATGGAGGCAGAGATTGGAGTGATGCCACCACAAGCCAAAGAATGCTATGGATTACCAGCAACTGCCAGAAGTTACCAGAAGCTAGAAAGGCAAGGAAGGATCATTCCCTAGAATCTTCAGACAGAGCATGGCCCCGTGGAGGCCTTGATTTCAGATTTAGCCTCCACAACTGTGAGAAAATAAATTTCTATTGTTTTAAGACATCCCATTTGTAGTACTTTTTGTTACAGCAGAATTGGGAAACTAGTATAGCCTCCAAGCAAATACCAAGTAAATTTGACTATTTTTGTATGAAACTTCTGTATGACAAAAGAACTGCAAACCAAATTCAAAGACAGTCTAGGAGCAAATGTTTGCCATACATGTAATAAAAGAGCAGCAGCTGCAAAATATAAAGAACTCCCACTGTATTCATCTGTTTTCATACTGCTGATAAAGACATACCAGAGATTGGATTATAAAGAAGAAGAGGTTTCATGGACTCACAGTTCTGCATGGCTGGGGAGACCTCACAATCATGGCAGAAGGCGAAAGGCACATCTTACATGCAGGCAGGCAAAGAGAATGAGAATCAAACGAAGGAGGTTTCCCCTTATAAAACCATCGGATCTCTTGAGACTTACTACCACGAGAACAGTAGAGGGGAAGCCGCCCACATGATTCGGTTATCTCCCCCACTGGGTCCCTCCCACAACACATGGGAATTATGGGAGCTGCAGTTCAAGATGAGATTTGGGTGGGGACATAGCCAAACTGTATCACCTACAAACCAATAAAAAAAATAATAGGCATTTCACTGAAGAAAAACATGCAAGTGGTTAACACATGTGAAAAGATCTTTCTAACCACACTCATAATCTAGAGATAGAAAATGAGACCGTTTGCATTGTATATTCTGCAAAAGCTTTTTTAAAAAAGGCATATTGACGTGTTTTTTTTTGTGGGGTTGGGGAGATTGGTGCTGTTCATTGTTGGTTGGAGCGTTTGAGAGATGCTCATGTACTAGTGTTGAGAGTACAGCTGGTGTAGGTATTGTCGAGGCTCCATACCTAACTGACAGAAATCCTCTCACATATGCACAGTGAAGGGTGATAAGGGTTTTTACTTAGCATTGCTCGCATTTGTTTAAAAAACAAAGGAAACAACCTAAATGTCCGACATTAACAGAATAAATTCTGATACCTATATTACTTCGTGACAGCAAAATTTTAAGAAATTGTAGTCAGATCAGATGTACTGATGTGGCAAGATGTCCGAAGACACTTTTAAGTGAGTCAAAAAAGCAATATATAGAACAATATCTACAGTGTTTCAATGTGTTTACAAATAAAACTGTTGCTGTGTGACAGACTTTTATGACATGGTTCAACTTAATGTTTTTTCAGTTTTATGATGGTGCTAAAATGATACCTATTTATGTATAAAGTATGTTCCTCTACTTATGATGGGGCCACATCCAGATAAGCCTATCGTAAGTCCAAAACCTACTTTAAACCTAATGGTGTTTTCTACTTACAATGGGTTTATCTAGTTACAGTCCCATCATCAATTAAGGAGCATCTGTATGTATAAATAGCTTTAACTTCATTGAAAGATATCTAGGAGGATGCACCTAAACATTACAGCACTGGTTAGACTAATAAGGAGTGACCTGTGTTGTTCATGAGGGACTTCTATTTTGATATCTTTTGTTGCATCTGTTGTCATGATGCATTCAGATATTTTATACATTTTAAAAATATAAACATCACTTATACAGCAGCTGTGCTCCTTCAGGTTTGGAGCATTTAAGCAATCTAAAGTTTGGCATTGAGAAAATCATCTCTCGTGTGTGTGTGTGTAAATTTTATTTAGAAGTGTTTGCAGAAGAATTGCAAGAACAGCAGAAAGAACCCCCAGTTAGCTTCACTCAAGTTCCCTATTTGCTGACATTTTACACACTTGCTTTCTCTTTGTCTCAGCTATTGTCTTTATTCTTTTTCTGAGCCATTTGAGAGAGAGTTAGACTTCTCATCAGCATGTATTTCCCCAAAGAAGCAACACTCTAAATTTTCCAGTATGTATTTCCCCAAAGAAGTACACTCCTACTTAAATATACATAAAAAACAGTTTTATGCATTCTAAACACTCAGTTGTATATACAGTTCTACAACTCGCTTTCCTCACTCCCTACATTCCTCTCCAAAATGCAGTTATTCACATCAAGAAATTAACATTGATAAAACATCATGCTATAATCCACAGGACCCATTCAATTTCCCCACCTCTCCCAGCAGTGTCTCGTTTTTCCTTCCTGGTCCAGGATTTCATCAAGGATCATGGCTTCATTTACTGGTGTCTCTTCAGTTTTTTTCAACCTAGAATATTACCCAGGCTTTGTCTTTCAAGACCTTGACAATTTTAAAGAATAAGGCCTTTGTGTAGGATGTCCTTCAGTCTAGGTCCATTTGATGTTTCCTCGTGTCCAGACTGAGGCCAAGCAGTATTGGCAGGAATACCACAGACACGATACTGTGCTCTTCTCGTTGCATCAGTCAGAAGGCACATGAGGGTGACTTGCCCCACTACTGCTCACGTTAACCTTGATCACAGGTCAAGTTTGTGTCTGCTGAGTTTCTCCACTGCAAAGTTACTATTTTTTTCTTTGTAATTGATGTGTAGTTTATGAGGAGATCCTCTGAGACTGCCAGTTTCTCATCAGACCTGCACCCATAACCGTTAGTGTTCATTCGTGATTCCTGCCTGAATCAGCTACCACTGTAATGGTTGTCAGGTGGTGATTTTTCTTTTTCCATTATCCTTCTTGGTTGTTCTTTGGAACTCTACCATTAAAAAAAGAGCTTTCCCTTCTATTTAATTTGTGTGGTCTCATGGCTTCCCATTTTAGTAACAGATTACAACACATTGAATATCACTATTTACTTTAATGTTGACACTGTCTTATATTTGGCCAGTGGGAACCCATTAGGGTGGCTTCTGTGTCATTTCGACTTGCTCCCATCCTTCTTTTTGCACTTCTTTACTGTGGTAGGCTGAATACTAGTCTCCCAAAGATGCTCACGTCGTCATCCCCCAAACCACCTGGGTTATCCAGATGGGCCAGTGTAATCACAAGGGTTTTTTTTATAAGGCTCAGATGTGCACATCCTCGTCTCTACTTTCTCTGACCCTACTGCCTAATAACCCACGGTAAGGAAGCAAAGGGTCAGAGAGAAAAATACGAAGATGCCACACTGCTGGCCTTGAAGTTGGAAGAATGGCCATGAACTTCTTAACATCATAAATGTTCTTTTCTTTTTACTTCTTTGTTATTATGAGATCCAAGCATTTTCTCCCTTGTATGGATTTTTCATAAGCTAGAAACTAAGCTACATTTTCTAATTACTAATTTTTCCCCTACCTTCTTGAATTGTAACATGATTTTTTTTTTATAGTTAGCCTACAGATGGAAGCACCTGGTTTCCACTTTTACTGGAGCCACTTCAGTGCAAACTAATGTGCTTTTTATAAATTTTGTGATAAAACTTTGCTAGGAAGCTTATAAAGACTCAAATTGAGGCTTACAAATTACCTTGGTGATTATAGTTACAGGTTCTACAGTCTGACATTATCAGTGTTTAAGGTAGTTCAGTAACAAGAGGAAAATCGGTAGGTCCCTGAGCTGTCACTTGCATCAATTGTTATTGTGATTTTGTGCTCCCAAGATTACAGCCCATGTTTCTAGAACATTTGGTGTCAAACTGATCAAGTTGGTATGTTGATCCATAACTTCTTTAAATGAAGGTCCCATGGGTTTTGTTTTAAGAGAGACGTCTTGAAAGTGAGAAATTAGTTAATAGTATAAATTTTAGATTCAGCCAAACCAAGGTACAAATTCTAGGAATGACACTTAGCTGGCAGCTGTGAGCAAGTCACTTAACTTCTCTAAACTTAAGTTACTTTATTTTTAAAATAGAGAAATTTTAGTAATTTTATTTCTAAAATTGAGATGACATAAAGTTGTAAGGATTAAGCAAGAGTATGGAAATAAAATGCTACATGTGTAATAAATGTTCAATAAATGGCAGCTGTTATAAACAATTTTAGTTGCCTAGAATCACTTATTACAGTGCAAATGAACTCTGATGATAATCTCAATAGTTAAGCATTTCTCTTTTTTTTTTTTTTTTTTTTGAGACGGAGTCTTTGTCACCCAGACTGGAGTACAGTGACCACCTCGGGTCACTTGCGGATTCCACCAGGTTCAAGTGATTCTCCTGCTTCAGCCTCCCAAGTAGCTGGGATTACAGACGCCTACCACCATGCCCAGCTAATTTTTGTATTGTGGTAGAGAAGGGGTTTTACCACGTTGGCCAGGTTGGGCTCTAACTCCTGAAATCAAGTGTTCTGCCCGCCTCCACCTCCATCTTCCAAAGTGCTGGGATTACAGGCTTGAGCCATTGCACCCGACCCTTAAGCATCTTTTTTTTTACTAATTTCTCCATCAGTGGACGGAAGTTATTTTACATTCTGTGCATTCTTTGTTTCTTTCAAGAAATTTTAAAATACACCTGGGGTTAATCAGATTGTATTTTAATTTTATATATTTATATTACATTTAGTAAAATATCCAGCAGTTAGAGAGTGCATATTAATGTTGATACTGAAATGGTGTTTTTAAATGTTCCATGTCAGTGTTCTTTCTGTATTCAAAATTATGTCAAAGATGTAGTGTTCCTTAAAACAGTGATAGGGTTTTTGCTGTTAGTAGGCAATGTAGTCAAGCCACAATTAGTTTGACACCAAGGTGGTTATCATATCATTACTTTAGATTGTAATTTAACTTTAGTGATATAGTAATTACTTCTGCCAGTTTTAGTAGTTTCTGTTATAATAAGAGTTTTAAAAGGAGAAAAGTGTATTCATATGTATGCTTTTATTATTAAACATTTATGTCAGGTGGATGTTCTGTAGAGATGTAATCTTGACTCAGTTGTTAGAAAACAGATAAAATAGGAAATATAAGATCTCTGTTTCAATAATACTGGCCAGATTATTATTATTTTACCATAATGGCAACATCTGCCAGGGAAATTAAAACAAAATTTCCTCCCTCAGGAGATTCTGCCTGCTCCAACTAAAGCTGTGTATATACAGGGAATGCCAGGAAATTCTGACATATTGTTGGAGCAAACACTTCAAAAATATCTTGTGTTTTTTCTGTTTTAGCAACTTCACTGTGTGGTGGTTGGAAGTGAAAATGCCAAACGATATTTTGAAGCAGTTCAAGGATCTAAAGAGCATCAAGGAGAGCTTTTTGGGATCCATAACCTCTTCAAACTGAGGTCCCAAGGGTCTTGTCTTACAAGGGACATTCTGGAGGTGTGATCTTCTTCTCTAACCTTTTCAATAATATCTTAAATACAGTTTTTCTTCCTCAGGAAATTTGAAATACAATTGCTGTTGCCTTTTCAGAGAAACTTTTGGTTTTCTTTATCAAAAATGCCTTGGAATTTTTACTTGTAGAGAATAAGAAATGAATTATTATACCTCTAAACTAAGGTTTTCCCATGCATAATTACACATAATGCACACACATGAACGTATATACTGAGCAGTATGAACTCCAAGGCCGTTTTAAGATAGGCAGAGAGAAGCTTATTGTTTTGAAAACAGCTGCTGAAGTCAGGAACTAAAAAAAGAGATTTTCCTAAATAAACAAAAATATAAAATGTGTTTTGATTAAAAGTTACCAAATACTCCCTGAGATGTACTCTCATGTCTCATGGAGATTTTTGTTTTCTGTTCCCAATAAAAATTCCACACCAGTATTTTAAACTCTCCCTGTTGTGTTCATCCTCAACATATAGATGTTTCTTATTCTTCAAACAAAATATTTTATATCCTTTTTTAAAAAAATCTTTTAAGTTCTTTTATATAGCAGAATACTAAAGATATTAACTATTTTCTAATTGATATTCATATAGGTATCATAAAATCCTGGAATATCATCTTTTTCAACTTCCTCATGGTATAGATGAGAAAACTGAGTCTTAGAGAACTTTAGGATATTTCTCTTGACTTCCATGACTTTGTAGTAAAATCTTAATGTACTTAATTTATTCAGTAAGTACCATAAAGACAGTTCAAGGAGCAATTGGTTCCTGTCCTTGAGGAACTTGAACCATCTTCTCCGGAGGTGGAAGAGAACATTTACATAATAACCACGTAGTGTCAGGAATCGTATGCTGAACAAGTTCAGCAGTAGACCGTGGATGGCCGGGGGAGAGGAAAGTATATATTATTTGAATCCTATAAATATTATTACTATTATACAACTTCTGATGTAGACTGCTGAGTTTCTAGTTTATAGTAATTATATTTGATTCTGAATTCAGTGACCCATTTGGAGTCCTGCTTTTTGGGTTTTTTTTTTCCCCTTGCTTTTTAAATACACTGTTTCTTTTATGAATTTGTTCTTCCCAGTTTCTCTTTTCATGTCAGTAACTTTGTTTGCCCTCCAGCTCCCAAACCCAGCTGCTACCTCCATCTCAGAGTACTACTTGACATGCTTATATTCACGTTAAAGTCATTGTCTATAGTATTAGCATTACATTATTTATCCTGTTTTCTGTCATATATTATGACATAGGTATCTGTTTTTAATCAGAATAACCACCTATTTCTTTGTTAAACAAGTGTTATGTGAGACGTATCAGGATGATAGGTTATTAAGTAGAAAAAGTTCTCTTATTCATTGTGCCACTGCACTCCAACCTGGGTAACAGAGCAAGACTCCGTCTCAAAAAAAAAAAGTTCTCTTGTTCACTAGTTATTCTAAGAATATCTTGTTTCACCTTCAGAAGTGTTTATTGATGACAGGACCATCCATGTCTTACATTTTCTTTTTTAAAAATATCTTTAAGTTCTGTAATATACCAGAATACTAAGGATACTAACCTGTTTTCTCACTGATATTAGTAAGGGGTGACAAGGCCATCCGTTTCCTGCATTTGTCTTGCTAGGCATATGATTGGCACTTGATTATTAAGTTAAATTTTGAATTAAAATCACTCATTTGTCATCATTTAGAATGTAAACTTATTCAAGTTTGGTTAGATTCATGCTGCTTTGGGCCAAGGTGCTTCTAAATATTATTATTAGCCCCATATAATGGGAGCACATATCATAAAGTAAAAGAAGTATTTCACTTCATGTGAGACATTTTTAATTTTTAAAGGTTGTGTAAAATCTCTTTTAAAATGTTTTAAGAAGTAAAAATTTGAATATTTACACTTACAATCTTTTGATTTCTGGGCAATTTCATTCTGTTTTGCATTGACTTTCCATTATCTATATTGTGGTTTCTCTTCAAAGATAGACATTGAGAGTTCATTTTACAAATATTTGTTGAGCATCTGCGAAATGTCAGGTACTGTTCATAGAGCTGGTACAGACATAAAAGAACAAAATAGACAAAATGATCCTGTCTACCAGAAGTCTACATTCTATATGGGAAGACAAATGATAAACAGAATAAATAACTAAAAGACAGAATGTATTATGATAGGTAAGTTCTAAGGATAGAAAATAGAACAGGGAAGGGAAATGAGAACTGTCAGGGAAGGAGCATTGCAGTTTTAGATGGGGTAGCCACAGAAGCCCTCACTCTGAGGGCTGCATTTGAGTATTCAAAGAGATGAGGGAGGAAGGTGTGTTTTAGACAGGGGAAACAAATGCAGAGGTCCTGAGGGAGGAGCATGCCCCGTGTGATCTCATGATGTCAGGGAGTCCAGCCTGGTTAGAGTGGGGTAAGCAAGAGAGCAAGAGATGGAGCCAGAGAGATGACAGAGAGCCAGACCATGCAGGAACTTTGACTTTTACTTGAATGAGACAAAAAGCAATTAGAGGGTTCTGGACAGAAAGATGACATAGTCTGATTTATATTAGCTTGACTTACTATTGAAAACTAGGCTATAGAAGTACAAGGGCATAAGCAAGAAGCCAGTTAGGAGGATACTACAGTAATCCAGCTGAGAGGTGATGTTGGCTTGAGCCAGGGTGATGGTGGCAGGTGGCGTGAGAAGTGGCTGGATGGTATATATATTATCCAGCTGGCATTGACAGGATTCGCTGATGGGTCAGATACAAGGTATGAGAAAAAGAGAGAAGTTAAGGATGGCTCCAAGGTGTTTGGCCTGAGCAGCTTAAGACTGGAATGGCCATTTATCTATAATAAGGGAGTTTCAGCAGCTTTAAGATTTCTAGTACTGCCACTTTCACCTGTTGTAGCCATTTAGCTTCGGTTACAGAGATAAATAGTAGCCTGGGAATGAGGCTTCCCATCCCATTACTGTAATAGCCTCCAGGCATGGGGAGTAAAGGACTTGCAACAATTCAGAAACCATTTGTCATTCCCTGGAGTTCCAGAAGGGAGAGTCTCACTCAATGCCCTGGATACCAAGTGGCTGGAACCATGCCATTAGTATGTCTGTGTATTCTTAAGTTGGGCATTTGTAACTGTAGTGATGATAGTATTGTTTCTTCTTGCTCTATCAACACATACAGCCTTAAAAAGTGAATTGATTTCCTTTTGAGGAGAATATAATATTCTAGAATCTAGGCCATTAGAACTTCTGCTAAATGATACACCAGAAGCTTTAAAGTCCAAATACTTTCCCAAAGATGTAGCAAGCCTGTTATATAACTAGAATATTGTTTTTCATTTCATAGTAGGATGGGCCTTTTTATTTTGATGCCTCCTACACCTAAGGGGTATTTTCAAATGAATATGAACAATAAATATAGTAACAATATAGGCTAGAATATCAAGTTCCCAATATTCAACATTGTGGTGTTTGAAATGTTAATATGTCCTTACCATACTTATTATATGGGAATCGTCGTTACGGATATCATCATACTGGGTAAATACATAACATGTCTTCACTCCCTCTCCCCACTAGTACTTTTAATGAAGTTGGCTGGAAAGTGTTAGTTTTCTGTGTCTGTAAAAGTAAACTTTAAGACAAGAATTAAGAGTATTTTTTAAATGTTCTATAAATGTTTATATATGAGTTTCTTAATTAGCAAGTTGAAAAATAACTTTAAGAATGCTAAAGCAAGCTGCACGCAATGTTTCTTAACTCCAAGAATAGTATGCCTTGCTATTGCTTACCTGGTTGTGGCTACCCCCTGTGTTGCATGGCTATCTGCATTCTTTCTTACTGACATTATAGAGAGAAGGCCAAGTGGAAGCAGGGATCATGACAGCCACAACATGGTTGAAAGAGGGGCCTCCAGCACACAAACTGGAAATGGTATGTAATGTTTGAGCTTGTAGCCTACAACACCTAGAAAACATGCACTGTGACAATTTTGTTTCTTTTCCTTTTTCCTTCATTTTATAACCTGTAAAAAAAAAAAAAAACACAATTAAGAGTCAAGGACACAAAGTCAGAGGACTGTGGGTAAACTTAATAATTAAGGCTGATTTAACATTCATATAACAAATTCAGGAGCAATTCAGGCATTTACAGCTGAACTGAATTTTAACTACCCCAAACTGTAAATCCAGTACCACCTAGATAACTAACCCATCTCAAATAAATAATTTTTGACTAAATGGTAAGTTAAATGGAAAAATCACCACCAATGTGTATTTAAAATTATTGAACCCAAATATTAAAGTTGTTCTCTAACTGAAAGCAGATATTTTATTTGATTCCTTAATTTTGTGATCTTTTTAGTAGTTTGCCATCTCATGTACCACCAAATCTTTATTTCATCATAAGGCCATCTTAAAGGTAAAAAACATATGTGGAAGGTTTTTTTGTTATTGTTTCTGGTTTTTTCTTGTTTGTTTTTAGAGTCTTAACTGTCAGTTTATACCAGTCCAATGACTTTAAATTGGGGATGAAATTTTTATAAATTTAAAGAAATATATGAATATCAAATATTGGCAAAAGTATTAGCAGATAATACTTTCCCGCAATATTTTACTATTAAAGGCTCAGTTTTAGAAAACTAGGGTATATTTAACTCTGACTAATGTGAAAAAGTTACATATTGAATTTAAATTTGTAGCAAATTTTACTTCAAAATTCTTTATTTCTGGTGATCAAGATCCTATTGGCCTTTTTAATCAATTAGAATAATTTTCCAGTCGTGAATTCTTTACCTTGTTAACTCCTGTAATCTGTCTTATTCTTAAAGCATGATTGGAAGTATCTACTAGATGACAGTAAACTCCAGTAATTCTTAAGCAGTAAGTTGTATGCTTTTCACTTTCGAGGCCAGAATTACGTGTCCTTGCATCTTAGAAGCCAAACACTCCACTTTGTGTTTTTCTTCAAAATACTTTGATTATATGATATTCGAGTTTAAACTGTTTTATTTTGGAACAATATTCAACATGGAAAGAGAAAAGACTACTAGACTATGATATTAAACCCTTTACTAAATGTTTATTAAATGTTGTACTTTTAGAAATGCTAAGTGATACACTTGGACCTAAATTACCTGCCCAAAGTTGATTCCTTTTCAGTTGATTCCATATTCTATCTCGAGGTTTTCTGATGTTTTTGTCATTGTTTCTTCTGTAGCCTGGAGAGCCTGACTGTCAGGAATGCAGAGGTCCAGAACAAGCTGCAGAACCACTGGCAAAGGAAGTGTGTGATCTCTGCAGCGACTTCAGTGATGAAGAGCCAGTGGGAGCCGCAGGAGTAAAGACTGCCAAAAACAGAGCACCCGATTCAAATAAAGCTTCCAGCTCTCCAGGACAGCTTACCTTACTCCAGTGTGGTTTCTCGAAATTGTTTGAAACAAAATGTAAAGCAGTCGAGGACAGTGATGGAAATACTGCCTCTGATGATGAAAGTTCTGATGAGCAGCCCACGTGCCTTTCAACAGAAGCCAAAGATGCTGGTTGTGAGAAAAATCAGGACTCTCTTGGTACTTCAAAATATCAGAAATTAGATAACATCCTAAATCCAAAAGAAAAGCATATTTTTTATAAAAGTAAGAAGACTTTAGAACAGAATATTTCTTCTAAGTCTGATGAGAAAAAATTTAAAAATACAGATAAACATTGCATTTTACAGAATGACACAGAATCAGAAGATAGTGATGTCATCTGTCCTACACAATATACAACTGAGAGATTCCCCGACAACAGTATAAGGTTTAAGCCACCCTTGGAGGGTTCTGAGGATTCTGAAACAGAACAGTCTGTAAAAACAGGAAATAATGATAATGGTCGAAAGACTGATGACAAAAGAAATGGAATAATTTCAGAAAAGTTAAGTCCTGAGAACACAACCCTGAAATCTATTGTGAAAAGAAAAGGCACCAGCGATATCAGTGATGAATCTGATGACATTGAAATTTCTTCCAAGTCAAGAGTAAGGAAGAGTTCATTGAGGTTTAAGAGAATAAAGGAAACCAAAAAAGAACTTCACAATTCTCCCAAAACAGTGAACAAAACAAACCAAGTATATGCAACAAATGAGGATCATAACTCTCAGTTTATTGATGATTATTCATCCTCAGATGAGAGTTTATCCGTCAGCCACTTCAGTTTCTCTAAACAGAGCCATAGAGCAAGAACTGTAAAAGACAGAACCAGTTTTTCTTCAAAATTGCCTAGCCATAATAAGAAAAATAGCACTTTCATGCCAAGAAAACCAATGAAATGTTCAAATGAGAAAGCTGTCAATCAAGAGCAGTCATATGAATCAATGGATAAATTTTTAGGTAACTAAAGACACATTCTGAAAACTTTAAAAAGTGTATTTGTTTTATCAAGTAGTCTGTGAGACACCTTGAATTAACTTGTAAAATAGCCCTGAAGTCAAGACGCTGCATTGAGGCACAAATAAGGAAGGGCTGGGTAGCAGGATAAATGGGAGACCACATGTAGGTCAAGATAATGTTGCCATCTACCCCAGGACCCCCTCCATGTGCCCATCTAAATCATAACTCCTCTGCCCTCATAAATACCAATTATTCTAGCTTCTAGAGTAATTACTTATTTACATTTACATGGTCTTATCACCAAATGTGCATCTCGAGGTGAATTAATCTGTTTTCACACTGCTGATAAAGACATACTTGAGACTGAGAAGAAAAGGGGGTTTAATGGATTCACAGTTCCACATGGCTAGGGAGGCCTCCCAATCATGGCGGAAGACAAGGAGGAGCACGTCGTGTCTTAACATGGTTGGTGGCAGGAAAGGACAGAGAGCTTGTACAGGGGAACTCCTCTTTGTAAAACCATCAGATCTCATGAGACGTACTCACTGTCACGAGAACAGCACGGGAAAGACCCGTCCCTATGATTCACTTACCTCCCACCAGGTCCCTCCTATGACAGGTGGGGATTGTGGGAGCTACAGTTCAAGATGAGATTTGAGTGGAGACACAGCCAAACCATATCACTAGGTATTATGGTCCAGTCTCACATTTTTTAAAAAATGTTAGGCAGTCTTTTTTAATCTACAGGAATCCTCATCCCTTTCATTGCCTTACAGTGTAACTATGGAAGTACCTGGACCATCTCTTACAGAGTTTCCCTCAGTTTGTATTTTGCTAATTGCATCCTCTCCATGCAGTTAAACATGTTCTTCTGTCTTCTATATTACCTGCAAAAGAGCAGTTGGTTCCTGAGACTGGATCAGACTCAGGTTCAGTTCCTTTGGCAAGATAAAAGTTAGTGTTTAACAACACTATAGTAGGCACAAAATGTTTATTCTCTCTTTATGATCCTAGCAGCCACTGATACTTAATACCTATACTTATTTATTCATTCAGAGTAGCAAAATATTTCCTGTTTATCTCCTTTCATTTTCATTTAATTTTTAGAATGCTTTTGTAAAGAGGTACTTCACTACTTCCCCTCATCTACTGTAGCTTACCCAGTGGCACAGTTCATATATGAGAGAAGGAAAAGTGCTCATTGCTTTCTTTATTTACCAGTTTATAGTATAGTAAAAACTAAATATGTCTATATGCCATAGGAATGACTCATTCTTTTCTTAGTAATTGATTCAAACACATTTAGTGGGTCTCAATTTATTGCAATTAATAATATTATTAAGGCTCCATTGTCCTATCTGTGGCTGGAGGGGAATCTCTGAAATGAGTATTTTGGTTCCTGAAGCCTTTTGGCTTGCTGCTGGTCATTCTGGAAGCCTCTTTGTTGTCTAGTCTTAACGAGATGTTCCAGGATCATCTCATACATTTTCTGTCCCAGACCTACAATCAGTCATTATTCCAAGAAGTCTTGGTTTCTTTTAGAGAGAGAGTGTGCTTCAAGACCACAGTATGGTGCTAGTAATGATCATTGCTACTGTTGACTTGGTTATTATTTCTGGGCCTTTTCAGTGGCCAGATTGTATATATATCTATTTATATTTATATACATATAAGACATGTGTATGTATACATATATTTGTGGTATATTTTTATATATATATGTACACATATTTGTGATGATAAAATACCTCGAGTTTATATTTATACTTTTTTGTATTGATACTTAATTTGAGCAGATAGAGCTCTCATTTAGCCCCTTTACTATGTTTGAGTACCATTTCTACAATATTGGTAATTCTGGTTCTCAAGCATATAGGGAATGATTTACTTTTAATGCCCCATTGTTGCTCATTTGCTTTATCCCGTATTATACAAAGAATAAAATAGCAGTACGACCACAGTTTGATTAGTGACATTTAGGGTTTATCTGTTTTTGCCTCTACTCTCCCTTTTCTTCCATTTTTAAAATGAATATACTGTGTCTTTCTTGTCAAAGATGTAGACACTGCATTATATACTACCCTTCTCTTAGACTTCACTTGGTCCACAGGTAACTACACATTTCATGCTCCCCATCAGTCCTTAATGTCAGTGTTCCTCACGTCATTCTGGTTGTCTGAATCTGACTGTCTGGTAATTCCTCAAGAAGTATTCGTGAGAATAATATTCCCTGAGATTCTTGCAGTAACAGTTTTGTGCCCTTATACCTGAAAGTCAGTTTTGCTGGATGTAAAATACTTGGCTCACATTGTCTTTTCTTGAGCGTCTTAAATATGTAGCTTTGTTTTCTTTTGGCATAAAGTGTGGTATTATGTGTTCTTTTTTTTTCCTTCTCTGTAGATGCCCAGGGCATTTTTTTCTTTTCATTATTGTCCAATAATTTTACTAGATTGTGTTTTGATGTTGGTTATCCTGGGTTCATATTCTCATAAACACAGTGTTGTTTTCACTTACATTTTATTTTGGGAAAGACTTGCTTGTACTAGTGTTTTTGGTTACTTGTTCTGTTCCTTTGCTTTGGCTTTCTTCTTCAGGGACTCCTATTATTCAGATGTTCAGTCTTCTTTGCCTATCTTCAGTTTTTGTCACATTGTCTCATCTTTTTGATCTGTTCATTTCGTTTTGCTTTTTTAAAATGTTGTTTGTTTCTCTTAAGGCTTATATGTTGTGTTTATTCCCACTTATGTTCCTTCTAGTTTAGTCTTCATTTTTGAAATTAAAAAAAAAAATTTAAGTCTTTCCTAAGTTCTCATCACTCATTGCTGGGTTCCTCTAATTCTGATTTACGTTGTTGATTCATGTCTTCTTCTGTTTTGTGAGCACATCTTTCTAGCACGTTTTCATTGGAGGGATATTATTCTGATTGTTCTCTTTTTTCTCACAATAATTTTTATGAGATTTGACCCTGCTGCTTTTCCCTTGGTCATTTTTATATGAAATTACTTACCCTGAATTTTACAAATGAAGCAGAGCTTAGGAAATCTTTTCTCACTTCACAGAGATCCATGTGTTATTTCCATGTAGAGTGCTGCACTGTGGTGGGCCTTCCTTTCGCTCTCCCTTGCTTTGCTCTAATATTTTCTTTCCCTCACCCTTGTTCTTCCTATCCTACTTATTTTGATTCTCCCCGAGCAGTTTTTCCTCTTTGTTGGGCCTTCACCTGGGTGGGGGCCCTAGTGGGTCAGTTTTGGGAGTTCTAGCAGTTGGCCTGCTTTAGCCCCTCCAGGCCTTTTTACTGTGTCCCCCCTGCACCCTCTCAGCATTGGAGAGCAGGAAACCTTCCCGGATTCAGCTACTGTTCCCCAGCTGGCCCTTTGTGCTTTCCGGTGAATACCTGTTGGCAGTTCTGGGGTCTCCTGTTTTTAGGTCTGTCAGGCGCCCTGTTGCTTCCTCCTCCTTTCACACAGATACTGAAACCATGCAGAGTTCATAGCTAGTGGAGATTTTCCCCACCTGCTTGTACTTTAGGTGTCATGAGGGTATCTTGTTACCTAATTTTGATGTAAATGTCCATGGGCTTTTGGTTTTGCTGTCTGGTTGCTGTCTGTTTCTGTGTACAGATTCAGAGATTCTCCTGCTTCTGCTGTTACCACCCTCTGCCCAGAGTCTGTGTGGTGATTTTAAGGCATTGCCTTCACGGGTGTCTGACTTATTCCCCCAGAAGTTATGTGAAAGAAGCTGAGATACAAGCAAGGATATTTTGCTATAGAAATCTTAATTGTTGTATTTGATTTATGTACAAATCAGGCTTTCTTTGTGGGTTTTAGCATTGTCATTTAAGAGTTCATTATTATATATATTTTGGTGTCCTTGTAAATAAGTACTGAATTATCCTTTGGTTTGTGTGCTACAGTTAGATTTTAGGTTTGAGGAATTATTGCATAAACTTTTTTAAATAATCAGCTCAGTTTTTTGTTTGTTTTTTACTGTGCAAAAGGTGTCAGTAGTTAGTTTAGAACTAATGCTGTTTTGAACAATGGATAACATGTCATTAGAATTAAGAAACATCTGAGTAAATTTTCTGCCGTAAAGGTTTTAAAACTATGTGCCATATATAGTACCTGGTATTTTGAAGTTTAAGGAGAATGTTACGCTAGTTACTGTCTCGTCATATTATTTAACAACGTTTTGTGTTTGCATGATTGGCAATTTCTGGTTGGAGAGGTTCAGGACTGAAACAGCACAAGTGTTGAAGGTCATACCTGAGGTTTGTTGCCAGAGCTGTTGGAGGGAGCATTTATAGGCCTTGGTTCTGGCCTTCTCTTTTATGATCACAATTCAAAAATGAATTATAGGTGCCTAGAAGCAAAGCAATAAAAATTGTAGCTATTTTTTAAACCTCTTTCAGATAAAAGCCATGAGTTAATTTTTTTCATTTCCTAAAAAGCTCTCATCTTGACATTCTCTGGGCATATGTACAAAAAAGACAAAATACAAACAGTAAAACTGAGCAAAGCCAATCAAACGAAACTCCCTGGTCATAAACCCCATGCTCCCATTCCATCACTGTAATCAAGTACATGTTTAAAGGAACAGAGAAGGAAGGTTTCATTCTTTAAATTAGTGAAAAACTTTTTTTTTTTTTAAATTAACAATAAAAACAAATTCATAGAGAGGACCCTCCTCAACCATGACTTTTCTCTTGGCCAAAACCTCCATTTCAAGTTTAAAGATTGTTACCTGCTGTCAGTAGTTCTCATCTCACGTTGATGAGAAGGAAAAGGCATTTCCAAGGTAACCTATACTAACATATTTGTACTCTCTCTCTTTTCAAGATTTTTCCCAAAGAGTATTGTGTTGTTGATGTTTCTCTTGAGTATTAAAAATAAGAATAATGTGTTTTTGTGGAACCATACTGCTGTATACTGATATATCGCTTAAAAAATATCAATTACCTCCTAGGTGGTGTTCAGGAAGTGGCTTATATTCACTCAAACCAGAATGTGATTGGATCGAGCAAAGCTGAAAATCACATGAGCCGATGGGCAGCACATGATGTATTTGAGTTGAAGCAGTTTTCCCAGCTGCCTGCTAACATAGCTGTTTGCAGTTCTAAGGTAAGAAAAATATAGGGTAGTATCATCTTTAGTTACCTCATTTTTCACAGAAGTTACTCAATAGTATTTTCTCTAAGTACTCCCTCCAAAATAGCTACAAAAACTGTAAGGGACATACAAATAAGTGTAAAAATCAAAACATTTGGGAGCTGTAGTCATTGAAGATGCTTCAGATTAAACAACAAATTTACACCCAAATACCTAGTAATGTTGAGTTGCTTAATAGTTTTCCTCAATAGAAATTGGCCATTGCCCCCAAAATGAAAAGGAATCTGAGGGAATCATGTAGTTCAATCAGAACCAAAACCATTTCTGCTCATATGGATAAAGGAAAGTATGTGATTAGATTGCTCCACAATTTTTCAGCTAAAATGAAGACACACACAGATAACTCATTTCATATAGAATTTATATTTTTAGCAAAAGGATTTTTATACTGTTAAAAGTCAAATACTTCTGTGGGCTCTTCCCACTTCAAATTGCTGTTGTGATATTTTTGTTTATGCATAGTCACTTTCATCCAAGGTTTTTACAAAGTATTCTCTTCTGTTTGGCTTATTATTTTCTAAGAGCTAAGTGCCTCAGGAGTAATTTTACTGTCACTTTATGGGCAAGAGTTCAGAATGCGTACTGTATATAATACCAATATTTTGCTTCAACCTAGTGCTATTTTAAGAATGAAGGTAGGGGTAGAATTCCTCTGAACTATCAAGGGAATTAATTTATTTGTACCTCACTGGTTTGACAAAGGAATCAAATTACCTTAACAATAAAACCAGAGTACAAAATGAAATTCAGGACCAGAGAAAATATAAATTAAACTGGAAGTTTAAGACAGGGAGAACGTTAGAATACACATGCATAGGACATAACATGTTCTACCCAGATATTGTATTAAAATGGCTAATTTGATTGAGTTTTCTGGTAGAAAAAACAAAGGAGATAAGCTGTCTATTTAGTGATACCTCAACCAGTGCATGTGGAAATGTGTGTGGGCAGTTTGGGTGGTCACGATGACTGAGTGTCTAACTGGCGTTAGCGTCGGGAAGCCAGGGATTCCAGATAACTGTCCTGGACAGAGGACTGGCTTGGCGGGGCAGTGGGGAGGCACTCCCACATGCAAAGAATTGTTCTGCCCAAAATGCCATAACACCCTGCTGAGAAAGGCTGAGTGAAATGTTTGTCCTTAAGGGAAAAAAAAAAACAAAATCAGAAAAACACTGGTTCTAGCAGAAGCAAAGCGTTTCCTAGCACTCGCTTTGAAGGAAGTTTGTCACTTGGGGTTTTTTGGGGACCGCAGAACGATATAGTAAACAGCCAGTTGTCTTATAATATCCCTAGAATAAATCGAATAACGGACTTTGAAAGGCTATCCTTTCTAGCCTCTTTCAATGTAGTCTGTAGGCCCAACGCCAAACTACAACTCGTGAAAGCATTCTTTCATGACCCAAATATGCTGCTTTTTATACTCGTCTTCTCATCTGATCCAGGAATGTACCATCTCTCAGCCAGCACTTTAAACAACATTTCTACAGTTTGATCGCCTTGTATGTGCCATCTGAAAAAGGCAGGCAGAATTATGTTGGGTTTTCCAGAAACTTCTTTGTTAGGATAAAGAGTATGTCGGAATCTTTTAAACAGATAGCTAATTTTTTATTAGGATTTTTTTTTAACTGTGCCCTTTTTTAAAACCATATCCTTCTACATACAAATTTTAATGTGAAAGGTCAGATAATTTGGCAAACCGCTGTAGTGGATGTTGGTGAAATAACTGGATACTGGTCATTAGCTTATCTAAATATTTGTTAGAGAAGAAATATACAAGCATATAATTTCTCCAACAATTGACCTAAGAAGCAACCTGCTTCTTAAGCAAAGTTATAAAAATAAAATGCTGGAAACGCAGTTTGCCTGTGAGCTCTTTCAGTCCAAATGTTTTTGAGGTGGGCAGCACAACCTCGTTGGAAACCTTGTCTCTTTACAGTGATTTTCAGAGGGAGGGGCATCTCTCGCTAGGAAACAAATTGGAATACCTACTCCGTGGGTGTTATAATACACCCTTCGAGGCTGCCTGTCCCCCTCGTCACACACACACCAACTTAGTAAACCCTTTTCAGAGAAGATAAAGAAATTAGTTGTTTAATGACTACATTGTGGTGAAGTTTTAAAGCCAGTAAATGGGAGGTCAGTTCCCATGGGGCCATTGCTAGCAGCCCAAACACAGTCTACAGAAACACTCATTTCAGTGGCCGACTTCAGTCAGTCATTGATACAGCAAAATTTCATTCTAACATTTCAAAGCTGTCTCACAGAATTTCTGAGAAGAAAAGTTCCCAATCACTGATTTCATCATATCATGTCATTATTACTTCAGCACCTTTAATGAGGAAATCATTGAAACACAGTCATCATCTTTGGCTAGAGAGACTTAACGTTAGTCAGAGGTTTTGCAGCTGGTGTGGCAGTGGGTGGCAATAGTGAATTTACAGTTTTGAAAAAAAAAAGTTACGAGAAGAAAAGAGAATAAACAAAGGGAAAGGGAAATGAAGCAAGAACAAAAGAGACTCAGTCCTAGTGTTAGAAAATACCTGCAAACTTCTTGATTCTGAAGTCTCCAAAAAGCTCAGACCTCCCAGCGATAGATAGTACAGTATCTTTCATCTGGGGCTCAATCTAGAATCTTTTTGGTTACTGGTAATTCCTCTGAGTGCTTCATGTCTGTCATCAAAGTTTTATTAAAGAACTTTACTTCTGTTTGAAAAGATTGTGTGTGCATGCATGTGTGTCTGTAGCCAGTTGCAGACGTGTTGTCTCAATAAGAAAATAAATCCTATTTGTTTTATGAAATCAGTACACAAGTAACAGTTGCCACAGTATACCAGTATTTCAACTTCAAAAGAGTACCGTAGAGTCTGAATTAGAACCTTTAACTTGATTGCAAGGGAATATACTAAAATGAAAACTTCTAAAAGAGAAGTAATAAACACTGTAATCCTAGATAAGATCCTGTGGTCTTTCAGAGTTTTTCATGTCCAGTAATTATTTGATGTACAGTAATTATTAATAACCAAAATGACAAAAACTGTGAATCTACTCTTCAAATTCAACCATGTATCTTAAAAAGGAGTAAAATGTACTATAGAGTTCATCTGTTATTTTACTATATGGAAGTATGTCACGGAGCTGAACTGTACCTGTTTGTGATGTGATGCCTCCTTTTCTCAGTCAACTGCACGTTTTCAACTTAAGTTTGCGTAAAATTTTCTGAAAAGAAATGTACAAAGACAGCCTTCAATTAAGGATTAATCACTATGGCAACTGAGATGTGGTGACTGAAGGGGGAGGATGTATTCTCCCCTCAGTTTCCTGCCAGCTGTCATAGTCAACCTCTGCTGCCTGAATCCAAGCCAAAATATCGACTGTGACCAACTCTAAGAAACTATATCTGTATTTTTATAAATTGGTACAAGTATCAGACTATAAAAGAAGACTTAATCCCTTGAATTGGATGACAGACACTTGGCACTCTTGTGAGTGTTTGACAGAGAAATAACGGGTCGCTTTGTAGTAAAACCTGGATTAATAGTAAGCCCCTCTTTATGTTATTGCAGTGTGGTGTAAATGAGAGAACCAAGCACGCTGTCAGCCTGGGGCGGGAGGTAGCGTGGGGGAGTATCTTTTATATAACCAGTGCAGGTTTAAGCACTGTTCAGAATACTGTAAATACAAAATATTGTGTTAGTAAGAACTTCTCTTTCTTGTATTTGTATTAGATTGGCATTCTGTAGATTACTTAAAGAAAGGATTTCTGTGAGCTATGGTGGGTTTGATTGCAGTATGTTTATACAGCTTTTGGAGTCAGCTAGGAGGGATGGACTGTTTACAGTGAGCAGACTTTGGGGAGATAGAGCGTTCCATTATCCTGTTTTTCAGGATAATGAATGGCATGATGATTTAAAGTAATTGTTCACAAATGGCTGGTTTACAAAGTAGTCCAGAAAGCAAGGTTTATGGTTTCAGCATGTAACTCTTACTGGGTGGGATATTTCATGGTCTTAATCGTTTTTCTTTTTGTAGCTAGACATTAATTTTATGGCATTTGTATCAGAAAGTTACCCTTTCAAATAATTTTAGTAGGAATCAAGATTTTAAAATATGTGTGTGTGTGTGTATGTGTGTGTATGAAATTATGTGACGAGTATTGACATGAAAAAGGCTTTTGTGTTTCTACACCTAGAAGTAGGATTGGTTGTAGATAGCTTTCTGATTCAGAAGATAATATGTCATTTGAATAGAAAATACCTGCTACTTAGAGGAAGGAGAATCCAGTTTTTAAACGATAAACATAGAGACCTATTCCCCTGCTAGCTGGAGGCTACAAGAAGCTGTGGCATCTTTCTGCACAATGATGATACCAGGATTCATGGACCGATGTAACTGATGAGCTGATGTGTGCAAAACACGTTCAACACCTTGCAAGAAAGGCGTTGAAATTACTCAAAAAATGTAAATTTTTATTACTGTAATTATGATTATTGCTTACCAATGGGGTGATGTGTAAATAAGTCTCTACAGTAACCTGCTATTACTTTTGTTGCTAATGGTACTGATAATAGAATATTTTAGACTGCCTTAAAAAGATATCTAATCCAGTCCTTTAATTTTATGTGAAGTACCTGCCTTGAACTGTGGCTGATTTCTAATGAAAAATGCTATAGAGAAAAATGGTTTTGAAAGAAATTATAAGCTAATTTAAAAATTGGGAATGACAAAAATGATCTTTGCTTGTTAGGAAGTAGTTTGATTCCAATTCTTCTCATAGCTGGTCACTGTTCCAATTGCATAGAAGATAGCTATAAGCCTTCTTTGAGCAGTATCTCTGTTGAGAATAGTCACAAGATCCAAATAGTTAAAAAATAGTATTCAAATAATGCTTTCTAGGTAGTGTTACAAAAACTTTAGGAGTAGAGGCCTCATTCAACTCTGACTGACTCTACCTAGTGAATTAAAGAATGTTACGCACTTAACAGCCCTTTTCAAATTCTGTTTTATCCCTCTCTGAAAACCGTGGTATCAATTGGGCATGGCCACCGAATGGAAACACCTATCGCCTTGTCATCTGAAAATCCTACCTCTGTCCTGGGAATTTGGAATTTTTATGGGTGAATAAAGCTAAATTATGGGTTAAAAGAATTACAGTATTTCAGAGTTTGAAGGATTCTTGAAGACTGTTTAACTCAAGCATCTCATTTGCCTAAATTTTAAAAATAAGAGGATAAGTAACTCCCCACAGGCCCCCCAGGGCTCAACAATGGCAGGAGGCTTACAACACGAAGGTCTTTGACCCTTTCCTGTTTTCTTGTGCTTTTCCCTCAGTACCTTTGGGATCTACTGTTCTGGAGATTTCAATTTTGCCTTTCCAATATGACAAATCAGTCTTTTAATTTTTCAGGATAACTGGTCTGTGAAGAATTACCTTCACTTCAGCAGTTACACAAAAACCTCACGTGGGTTGAATGTATCCTTCCTTTAAGATATATATATGTGTATAAATAAAACATATAATACAACATATAATGTGTGTTATATATTATACATGTACATATCAACATGTATATGGATAGCTAATGTATATATAATGTACATGTTATGTATGTTATATGATGACATGCATACTTGTATGTTATATAATATATATGTTACGTGTTATAGATGTATAAATACGTATTATATATAATACATACATGCATAAACTACATAACTATGTAGTTTTTACTTTTTTTCCTTAAGCTATTTTCCTACCTGGAATAACCTTCAGCGTTATACTTCTGATCCCCTAAATCTCCACATCTCTCTCCCATTCGAGATCTACCTCAAATGCATACTCTCTTCCACGAAGTCTGCCCTAGTTCTTCCCTCAGCTAGAAATAAGAAGCCTTCCTTTTACACTCTTTATGCTTCAGCCAGTAGTACTTTGTATGTCCTGTGCTTATTCTAAAGTATGACGTTCAAATTTTTATTATAGTTATATACATATATCTCTTCTTTTCTAATAAACTCTGAACTTCGAAATAGTAAGATATGTCTGATTTACCTTTGATAACCTAAAATAATCTTATATAATTAAGACTTTATGAATAAATACTTCTGGGATAAAGTCAGGTTTTCAGTTTTTGTCAGGGTACAATGAACCCCACCTCTATGTTCTGAGAATTTTAAAGATGATTTATTCCATGAACAACTTTCATAGTTTCTCTGGGAATTATCTAGAGATGACATTGTTCATTGTTCATTGATTAACGATATTACGAACATAGTTCATCACTCAGGGGAAAGATCTCTCTTTCTCTGAATGAGAACTGTTTTCAGGTTTGCCTGGCAGTCACGGTGTTGGATGGATTTACTTATCCTGTACCTCCAGCCCTATCAACTCCTATCTGAATGTTCCACTCCAGTTAGACCCAATTCAAGTTCCGGTTTTTCCACAAAGCCTCAGTCTTCAGGGATCACTCAGTTTCAGGTTCCTTTAGTGCCCGTTCTCTGTGCCACTCATCACTGTAGACGTGGTATACTTGTAACTGTTGTTACTTACCTCATGTGGATTCGTTTTTTCCTCATGTATGTTATAAGCTACTGAAGAAGCAGGACCATGGGACAATCTCATGTACTCCTGTAAACACTACCACTTAGCTCCGGGCAGCACAGAGAGGGAGTTCAGAAAATGTGATAATTCCCACATGGAAGTACTGCATAAGGCCAATCGCTACAACTATTTTCACAAGTTAAGTCTCCTCAACTCTTTGTGCCACAAGTTAATGTTAAAGTGAGTATACTGGCTGGCAGCTAATGTAAAGTTACGACTCAAGTTTGAGCAGTCTAAATGCTTCTTCGTCATTCTTCATCGTCATTATTCGTCATCTGTTGGCCGTAATGCTGGTATAGGAAACCCACTCAGGAAGAGAGAATGTGAAGCGTGGTGTCAGAAAGATATTCCTGGAACCCATGCATCCTCATCTGGCAGTAATAAACCTAGAGAGTCATTGTGTGGCTTCCAGAGTCACTTAGTAGCTTCCAAAGCTCTGTCAAGTGTCTTATTGTGTCCTTTCCGTAGCATACAAGGCCTATCTCAGTTTGGCCCTAGCATGCTTTTCTAGTCTCACTCCAAGACACTCACGTAATCAAGATTATTGAAATGAATTATGTACCAACAATTCTGGTACATACCAACAACAGAGAATGTACCAACAACATAGTAAAAAGCTGTGAGAGCAGATTCTATTTATATTCCATTGTGCACTAAACACCAGGGATACAAAGATGAACAAACAGGCTCTTCTTAGCCTTCAGTTTGTGAACTCTTCTCCAGACCTGCTCAGGCCTGCCATGCCTTTGCTTCTCTGGTTCCTTGTTTAAAATTCCTTGTCATCTGTGTCTGCTGATTGAACTCCTACCCCTTGTATCATCTGTGACAGCTCTCCCCCAACTCTTCTGCAAAGCAATATAAAGTTTTCCTCGTTCTTCTCTTTACTTGTGTGTGTTTATCTGCTATAACAGTTATCTCATTGTATTATGCAATACTGGATGAATATGTACAAGATGCTTTTGAGTGCAGGAAATAGAATAACCGTCAAAAATTGGGCTGTATGGTAAATCACTGAACTAATTCAAATAACAGCAGGTCTGGAAGGAGGCATTTTCAGGTGTGACAGCCCCATGACACAATAGGGATTCAGGCTCTTTCATTTTCTGCCCTGCTGTCTTTAGTAAATTAACTTTTAGTCCTTAGGTCTTTTGCCTCAGGTTGCCAGATGACGATTGCAACTCAAGAACTCATTTCCTCACACAAATGTATTCTGAGGATAGGGAAGTGTAATTGTCTTCATATATCTCTCTCTCCTATTATATTTATTTATTTATTCATTTTGAGACAAGAGTCTTGCTGTCACCCAGGCCGGTGTGCAGTGATGCAATCTCTGCTCACTGCAACCTCTGCCTCCCAAATTCTAGTGATTCTCCTGCGTCAGCCTCCTGAGTAGCTGGGACTACAGGCACATATCACCACAACTGGCTGATTTTTGTATTTTTAGTAGAGAAGGGGTTTTGCCATATTGCTGAGACTGGTCTCAAACTCCCGACTCAGGTGATCCACCCACCTCAGCCTCCCAAAGTGCTGGGATTACAGGCATAAGCCACCATGCCCAGCCTTATCTCTCTCCTTTTGTCGGGTGTATTAGTCCATTTTCACATTGCTGATAAAGACGTACCAGAGACTGGGTAATTTGTAAAGAAAAAGATTTAATGGACTCACAGTTCCACATGGCTGGGAGGCCTCACAGTCATGGTGGAAGGTAAAAGTCATGCCTTACATGGCAGCAGGCAAAAAGAAAAATAAGAGCCAAGAGGAAGGGACAACCCCTTATTAAACCATCACATCTTGTGAGACTCACTACCATGAGAACAGTATGAGAGAAACCACCCCTATGATTCAGTGATCTCCCACTGGGTCCTTTCCACAACACAGGAGAATTATGGGAGCTACAATTCAAGATGAGATTTGGGTGGGGACACAGCCAAACCCTGTCATTCTGCCTCTGGCCCCTCCCAAATCCCCTGTTCTCACATTTGAAAACCAGTCACGCCTTCCCAACAGTCCTCCAAAGTCTTAACTCATTTCAGCATTAACTCAGATGTCCACAGTCCAAAGACTCATTTGAGACAAGGCAAGTCCTTTCTGCCTATGAGCCTGTAAAATGAAAAGCAAGTTAGTTACTTTCTAGATACAGTGGATGTACAGGAATTGGATAAATACAACCATTCCAAATGGGAGAAAATTGGCCAAAACGAAGGCGCTAAAGGCCCCATGCAAGTCCAGAATCCAGTGGGGCAGTCAAATCTTAAAGCTCCAAAATGATCTAGGACTCCATGTCTCCACATCCAGGTCACACTGACACAAGAGGTGGGTTCCCATCGTCTTGAGCAGCTCTGCCCCTGTGGCTTTGCAGGGTACAGCCTCCCTCATGACTGCTTCCGTGGGCTGGCATTGAGTGGCTGTGGCTTTTCCAGGTGCACAATGCATGCTGTCAGTGGATCTACCATTCTGGGGCCTGGAGGATGGTGGCTGTGGCTTTTC